>NC_051162.1:94529796-94676596 GCF_013339745.2 Dermacentor silvarum
TCCTTTATACTACACCCATTACTCTCATGGTAAGAGGCAGGACCGCAGCATCCCTCTAGCAAGATAGAGCGAAACTTCAATAAAAGCATGGCATTCGAGATCGCGCGCGCCCAGCTTGCGTGCCCGCACAATCTCGGAGGCCACGTTGGGAGCAAGTCGGAGGTCATCCTGAGTGATGTGACTCTTTACTTCACGCTGGGGAAGAAGCTTGTGGGAACGATGGAGACATGGTGTGGAGGCGAAGGCGCTATACGGCAAAGAATAAGTGATCACGTATGCCAACGCCCAACTTACGCGCCGACTCCCTGCTTTTGAAGGGCTGTGAATCTGAAGAGCTTTTCGCGCGCCGCTGTTTCACAGATGGCGAAAGGCGTCGAAGCGTTCGTGGATTAGCGGATGTTCGTTTGTGTTTGCCGCCCGTTTGCCGAGAGACGGCCTCCCCCAGTTCGTGCTCGGCCGTCACAACATCCATCTTCATCTCGGAGCCGTGTTCTGCCGCTTCCCGCGTGATGGATTGGCGGCGTATCGCACCTTTTACGGATTCGCTTGGCTTATTGCCGAACCTACTCACGCGCGCCGCCAACGTGGCCGACTGCCAGCTCCTCACACGCAGGTGGTCACGAAGTCAGGAGACGAAAAAAAAAAAAAAAAAAAAAAGGAAGGAGAATGGAAGAACAAAAGCTTGTAAAACAAGCGAGAATTTTTGCTTTTCTATAGACCGGAAACCAGTCCTGCGCCAGCTCTCGCGTGTTATACGCTACGGACTGCCGGTCGATGCCATGATCTGTTCCAGACGACGTTTTATTATTCTCTCATTTCACTTCTGTCGCGCCCATTATGTGCAGACGACGATAGACCGTGCAGACGAAAAAATATCGTCTGCTTCGTTTTTTTTTTTTTTAGTGCAGTTCATTCCGTAATTGTATGTGGCGCTGGGAGAAACCTCGTAACCCAGCATTAGCCCACCGGCGACTTAATATTAATTAGTGATGTTCGATTAATGAAAGTCCCAGACTGAATACAAATATTCGAGAAAAACAACCTTCGAATGTCGAATATTTTCTCATTTTTCAATAAAGCGAAATATAATGTTTTTAGTAATGTCTGTATGGGGAAAAAAGGAAGCTTATCCGCATTTGCTACATACATGTAATGCATAATGTAATGTAATAGTGACGTCAGATCACACGAGGAGCTGATAAATGATGAACACGTGTTCTCAGTCGTCTGCTGTACTATGAGAATGACTGTAATGGGACAAGGGAGCAGCACGTCGCCAATTAAGTGCACGTGTTTGTTGAGGGACAGAAACGTGACACTGCAGGCACCGCACATTGTTTTAAATATATGCAAATAAGGAGATACACGTGCGAATAATAATTTGGTTTTCCTACGTCGCGACAACGAATTCAAATATAGGAGGTCTAAAAGCGAGGCGTTCTAATTGAATGACTCCGAATTAGTAAGCAGAAATCAATGCACTGCCTCCATCGCTACGCCATGCGAAGTCTGTGCGTAACTACGACTCGTGTGTTTGTTCAGGAACTGGCCTCTCATGTGCGATTCGGGACAGCCTCAATTGTACAGCCTCATTGGCGTTCCAGTTACTTCCTTATCAAAAAGTCGTTTTATGCGTTGACGCACAGAAGTAACTGGAACGCCAATGCATTTCTTCGCAAAGTTCGGGAATCTCGAAATTTTAGTCATCCTGCGAATTCGTTCCAAGTGGATCCGCCTTGCGAACTCCACGGCTAGAATTTGTAAACTGCAATATGGGTCGTAAAGTAACTAGTTAAAAACCTAATTAGTGAATCTTTGGTAATTAGTCGATTATGCATTTCAATTTTTTGTGCAAGCAATGTCCGCCTCTTCGAGTATGCCAGCTCATGAACTAGAATTGTGCTATCTGCCGCAGGCAACCTATAAAAATTTTTTGATAGTGTTCGCTGAAACAGCCGGTGTATAGACCAAGCAATCAAGCCCAGGAATTCCAGTAGCAACGCCATACTGGGAATGACTGTGCACTATATACCTGAGCGGCAATAACGCGAGCCGTCTATATTCAGCGCTCCCTGCTGTGACGTCACTCAAAATGCAACGCTCCGCCGCCTCAAATAACCGCGCAAGCTTGAATAAGGCTGAGAGGAGGCCGTCCTGTAGACACCGACGGGCCTGGGACCTTCTTGGCATACTTTCACTGGCAAGCAACCGACGAGTCCTCCTTGCATTCTTTCCAATGATTTATTGTCTTCTTTGTAAAATTTATTTTGGAGCCGTGAACAATTATTCACTGCCCGCGGACGCCGGCTGCTTGTCCATTGGGAAAGCAGCCGACGAAAACATTGGTCGAGGAACCGGAGTGCTGTTTCTGCAGTCGGCGTCCAGGCCGTGGTTTCTAGGTTAGGTTTAGTGTAGTAGACTGAGCTTCTTCACTCGCAGCAGGTGAGGAAAAAAAAACAGACACAAAAACAAACCAGAGTGGTCCGACGATTGACTGACAGCGAGATTTACTGGACCAGCTGGCAGTTGGGCGCCTCGCGCTTATTTTCTCTTGCGCGGTTAGATTTACCGTCGCCGCTTTCACAGTAAATCTACAGCAGAAGGTGAAAACCGTTATAATGCGAACAGCGGAAGACTTTTGGCCAGAGGACGAGGAAATAGTTTCCTATCTCTTTTAGATTTCTGCAGTTTTGCATTTCCGTTCTTTTTTTCTTCTTCACTGGGCATGCAAGGGGAAAAGAGTGACAGAGATCGTGACCTTGAGAAGCGTGAAGGTCTGCGTTAGCTTTTGTGCGTCTGTAACTATAGGAGCAGCTATAGCGAAGAAGGTTGACGGAAGGAGCGAACCGACGGCGCTCAGAAGTGATTGTTTTTTGAAGCGATTCGTTGACTGAACTGTTGAATTGATGCCGTTGAATGTTTGCGATGTTGTTTAAAGGGACACCCTAGAGGAAAATACGTTAACCTTTATTAGTAATGTCTGTACTAGTAATAACCTGCATCAGCATTAGGTTAACCTGTATTAGTATCCCTTCTGCAATTCCAAAGAATCCACTGTTACCACGAGAAGGGGTTCGGTAAGCCAGAGAAGCCTCAGATAAACGGGAGACACAGTGGCGACGCCGCCGTGAAGTTTCTCGCACTAGCGAGCCGTCGCGTGACTGCCGTGTCTTTTGTGGCGTCTGCTGTGGCCTAGTTAATTTCTCTATCGGCAAAGAATGACTATTCGTCGCGTGCTAGAGGCATCAAAGACCCAACTCGGCAAGTTTAGAAAACATCTACTGGCGCCAAAAGCGGGACCAAAATGCAGAAAAAATAATTTGAAATCGGTGACGTCACGCTGACGTAGCGGCACTCGAGTTTTCGGCGCGAAATTCAGAAAAGGAAAATGCGACCTTTATTTTTTTTCTCCGGTAAAAAATCACCCCCCCCCCCCCCCCCCCGGCCTTTAAATGAATGAAAGCACTGTTTTGAGAATATGTATCAACCTACATAAAAACGATTTATCGTTGCTGTTCACTTTGATGCCTGGTGCTGCCATGTACACACGTGACTTTAATCCAATGAATCCACGTAGTACTGGATAGGACAGATTTTAGCTGTAAGGTGGCTCTCAACAGCCGACGCCACCAAAAAAAAAAAACAGCCATAAAATAAAAGGCAAATATAAAAGAAGAAACATTCTTCAGTTTTCTATTACCGACATCTTTTTTTCACTTCTCGTATAGCCGACTTCTTCAATTTTCTGGTGCCGAGTTCTTCACTTCTTGCCTCTCATATTCCGCTTGTCCATCCGGGCACCTATCCAGTGACACGTGCCCATTTCCAAATATCCAGTGGCCCAAGTTTCGCATTCTTGCGCATGCTCAGTGGCGCTCTGTTCAAGTTGTATACATACCCAATGGCTCAAGTTGTCTTTTCCCAAATTCTCTATTCGGACACATTACACAGTGGCACAAATTGGTGTGAAAGAGGTTAGAAACGGACATCATACCGAGAAGTGGGTGATGAGAGAGAGAGAAACGAAGAGGGAAAGGAGGTAGAGAGGTTAACCAAGGACGTGTCCGGTTGGCTACCCTACACTTGGTGACGGGGAAAGGGGGAAGAATAGACGAGTGTTTGAAGTTCCCCCCATATATATGGCTAATCGCATAGTCAGTGCATCGCCACCACCAGCCACTAGCTGCCGATCTGTCTGCCGATCTCACCAATAAATTGATCGCGTTCTCAGTAATTGCGCCACCTTTTTTTGTTCTCTGGTGACTCAGCCGTTCAGACTCTGGTATTATCATTCTTTGGGTGTCATTCTGGCTCGCCCGGGCGTTGAGGCCACGACGCTGCAGCCCGTACCACGCATTCGTAACCCACGCCAGCGGCTTGGCTTCTCGGAATCTGGAATAAGCCGCAAAAAAAAAAAAAAAAAAGAAAAAAAAACGAGCCGATAAGCACTGAAGATGAGGTTACCGCAAGGAGCCAGCTCTCTCTCTCTCTCTCTCTCTTTCTCGAAAAAAAAAGCAGCAAATTGGAAGGGAAGGAGACTGCTTTCAAAAGAAAAAAACAAGGAAGAAAATGCGGCGCCTATATGATACAGCTCCCAAAAGTTGTAAAGCAATCCACGAACGCTGAGTCCGCTACGGTCGCCCGAATAAAGAAAGAAAGAAATACAGAATTGGAGACAAGAGGTGTCGAAATGGACCGAAGACGCATGGCGGGGTGGGGGGGAGGTCGCGTATAACGGTCTGTGAAAAGGGGTTGTTACGCGAACGGCGTCTTTCAGAAGTCGAGACGGCGCGGCCTTGCCGGTGGGAGAGGATGAGTCGGCCGGAAAGAAGGGGCAAGGCCAAGGCCTTTCCGCCTCCCCGTTTAGTGGAAAGGAGAATACGCAGCGGGAGAGAGGGAGGGGGTAGAAGGTAGCACACACACACGGTCATTTTTCTTTCTTGAGAATTTTTTTTCTTTCCTGTTGCGTCGTTCAGCGTTTGGAGAGCTCAGGAGAAGCCTATAGTTTATTGGGAAGGCGCTTTTGTAGAATATGGTCGTAAAACATCCGTGTCGTTCTCAAGAACTTCTATATTCCACTTTCTTCTGTCATTGGTCGTGAGGCAAGCGTAAAATGGATCTAAGAAAGAAAAAGTGGGGAGAACATTTACGGGGAGAAGGACTATTAATATGGCTCGCCACAAATTATGTATCGGAATGTTGTAAAGTTCGTCTGCTAGAGTGTTCAAAACAGACAATATTGCTATATGGTGCTTTGGCGTTAAATAGATGTACTGAAGTGCAGTGAATATGACCATGAAAAAAAAATGAACTGTTTCGCTTAGGCGTCAAATTTTTTTTGCGATGGAATTTTTCTCATTATTTATTTAGACAGAGTACACCTCTCTCCGACATTATAAGAAGCTAGTTCCGGCATTTTGAGGCTAACTTGAGTGTTAGACTAAAATGTCCTATGTTTCCCAACCTCCGTACTTGCCAAATGTCATCATTTTATTTGCGAGAAGCACGTGGTGTAGTTTATACATACATTTCTACGACAGTCTGTACTTCTTTAAACTAAATGCTGCGTGACCAGCTTAACAGGAGACATTTCAGCCGAAATCGCTGCAGACACTCAGCAGACCATGTTGTTATCCTGCCGATAAGACACGGCACACTCTAAAAACAGTTGCACCCTTTGGGGTGCATTTTTGCCACACAACAATAATTGTCATCCGTCTTGCTTGCGTTTCCTATCTTGAAAACTCTGCACTTGCTACTTTCCTGTCGAGAACGCTGTGTCACGCTGATAACGCTCTTGTCTTTCGTGACCGAGAAGTGCCGGGCGCACAGCGTTAAAGAAAGGAAAGCCACGCAAGTCAGATGACGATTATTGTTCTGTGGCAAAAAATACACCCCAAAGGGTGCAACTGTTTTAGAGTGTAGAAATAGGCTAGGGGTGGTGCAAAGCGATTTGCACCCTTCAGGGTGCTCTCTCTCTATACCTCACTCCGTTACACCCTTAACACGTTGGGAGTTGTAGACCGATTCACACCCTTAAGAACTTTATATACACCTTCAAGAACTCTTAAGGGTGCAAATCGGTTTACAGTGGGCGCATCACGGTTGGACAAGTTTCCCACTGCTAACCTAATTAAATTATGAGGTTTAAAGGTCGGTACACTAAATAAAAACCACTAAATCAGGTTAAGCCGGTAAATTACATTCTCTCTAAGCTCTATTGTTTCGTTAATTTCACCGCACTATACGTTGGCTACAAAAAAAAAAATGGTTTTCAAAGTTCAATATCTTAAGTTTCCTGCCGATACCGCACGCCGGCACGTGATTAAGACCCAGGATTAGTTTTGACCACCGGGAGTTTCTTAACGCGCCCGTTAACCAACCGCTCGTAACGCGCCCGTTCCTCAATCCTCGTTTCTCGATTTGTTCGCGTTTGAATTTATGCTCACATTACAACCAGCAGTGCACCACGTGCAGCATCTCATCGGTAACGTTAACTAGGGTAGAGCTAGTTGCCGTGCAACTCAGTACTTGGCTTGCATCAGAAACGAGCGAGACTGCGCGTATACGTTTAAGGGGCGAAGAAGCAAGCAAATCGATTGGTCAAATTTTCTTCATCTCCTTTGTTTTGTTTTGTTTGTTTGCCGCCTTTTCAACGCGCTCCGCGAACAGGTATAGTTCGCGCTGAAAAACCGGCCTTCGCGAGCATTCTATAATATGATCCGGGCATACTTCAATCGCAAATTTATCAAATTTCAAATCAGCAGGAGGGCTGACTACGGGAAGGAAGATGTATAGTGCAATTAATTATTCGACATTGTGTTTCGATGTTTCGGCGCGGGACCCAGCCGAAAGGTCGAAATATATAAAATAATACAATCGCATGAAGCCGACAGACAATAACACCAGGGCCAGTTGCTTTCTTTTCAACGACTTTCATTTACCTTTATCATTTCTACATTAAAAAAAAGCAAATAATGTACACTGTGCTTTCCTGCATATAGTGTCATATCTGTTGGCTTTATATGACTGTGGCTATAAAACGTCGGGTAGCTTGGTATATTTGTCTATTTTATTTATCTATTTCAAATTGTTTCGCACACAAGATGGCCTCGGATGACAAGGCTCGAGGCAGAAATCATCTGCCCGACGTGGGCCCTGCCAGCCATACATTGCAAAACGGATAGGCGGCACGTACAAAAAAAAAAAAAAAAAAAGCATGAAAACATGCATGACTCACTTTTGCGATTGACACGACAGCGAGTACGTAATGCAAGCAGTTACACATTCAATTATATATGAACAATTCTCCGATAAAAACGTGACCAATTTATTGGCGACGTTTTGGGCGGCCCGGCTCCTCCGCCGAAATGTAGAAAATACATTTGTTATGCTTTTCAACATGCATTTCTTCAAATAACTATACAGTCAGCAGGAAGTATTATCTATTATCTTTCATATATATATATATATATATATATATATATATATATATATATATCTATATATATATGGTGGAATGCTCGTTGATAGGATTCTGCATAATACGATTTTCGGATGATACTCTTTATTTTCCGGTTCCCGGGGAGATCGTATCAAGGTGGTTCTACTACATGTATATACATATTGTGAGAGAAAGAGAGATACCTGGGTTTGTAAGGCTCAACGTTCGCAGATGGGCTCGCGACCGAGATGAAAAGTAAAGTACTATAAGGGAGGAACAAATACTCTGCACCGCGCGAAAGTACCGAGTACGCTCGAGAGCCGAAGCTATTTCGGCCGCAAAGCGTTCTCACGCGTTTATACTCACGCGTTGCGCTTGCGAAGGCCCAGTGCGCAGCGGACGTCGGGATCGCGCCGTCCGCGGTACAATGGCGGCAAAAAGCGAAAACCGTATAGGAGGTATCGCAGTTGCGAATCCTGCTTGTCCTATACTTGAAAAAAAAAAGAAAGAATAAATGTACCGACTGTCGGGTTGCGTCACCATTACGCGGTTTCGGCTTTTGTCGCTTCGAACAATGAAGAGATCCGTTTCCTTCGCCGTGTGCGCTGATCTTGTAGAAGTATTTGCCTTCCGGTATTTGCATGCATGCATGCACGTGGACGATGGAAAGCGAGATATCAATCCGAGCGGAATTAACGACGTTCGAGCGTCGGGGAATATAGCCGAACGCGGGGTGATTTGTTAATGAGAGAGGCTTAGTAGACCTCGCAGTATGGGGGCCCGCGGTCTTGAAGCAGAATTGGCACAATCCAGGAGTGCTTCATGGCGCATGCTTATAACTGCTCCTATCCAAAGTGAAAATCATTTTTATTCGGAGATCGGGCGCAGAAGGTACGCTGATATTACTTGCATACTGAGTAAATTAAGAGACTTAACAATTATACCATGCAGCAAATAAAGTGAACAAAGATATCAAGAAAGTCGTAATGTTGAATAAAAAACGTGTGTCAGAAATTTTGTTACATATAACAAAATTTAACATCAATTTAATATATAACAAAATAGAAATATATTTCTATTCAAAGTGGCGTATTGTGCTTGACAACATCACCCTGATACACCACGCATTGAGTCATTAACATCAACATGCAGCGGGGAACCCTGCATTGTGTGCATGTTAATGAAGTCCAGATGGTTAATATTAATCCGGAGTACTCCACTATGGCGTGCTTCATAATCATATCGTGGTTCTGGCAAGTAGCACCCCTGAATTTTATTTCGATGTTTCAAAATTTCCTTTTTCTCCCTATACTCGATAGAGTGGAGTCGCAGGCTTAGAAGTTGAGTGTTCTCTATCTCCAGCCCTCATTATTATCCTTCTAAAGCGCATGCGCCTGTACTTGGGATGCTTCACCGATGACCAGTTCCGAGAACGCCGGGTAATCTTAACGCAACAATCAGTGCGACGTTGCGGCAGACAAATCGAAACGATAATCCGTCGGGATCGCTTAAACATTCGAGCCTGTGGCGAGCCCGACATGATCGGGTCGATATTTTATGCAAAAGAGGTCGCGTAATAATTATTAGCATCTATAGTCCGAGACGGACGCGGCCGCGCCGCACGGTCGCCCGTAACAGTGACACGCGACGTTATCTGATCGAGAACTACAGCCACTTTGAATGCGAATGAACTTCTGCGAACGCTTGCCAGCAGTTTCCGAAGCGAAAGATCCGCCATGATATATCGCTCTCCGCTCAATGTCCATCAGAAATGCCATGCTGCCGTTCCGTAATGCAACGCCTATAACGGTGTCCCCATTCCGAAGCAAAGACAATGTATAAGCGATAGCTTGGCCGGTATAAGGTCCGCGCGCTCGGTGCGGTGGATCGATTCTTACGAACGTTGCGTCACGTGACCTTCGCGACGGCTCGCGAACGATGAAAACGGATCGTTGCGCCCGTTCCGCTCGCTCCTTTGTGTAACGCAAGGCCCCTCCTACGCTCCATCTCCCCAATAGGCGGTGTCCAAATCGACGCCCGAGCAACGCTTCCCTTTGGGTAGCACAAGCGGATCTCGAAGGCCATGCTTTTGCCGACTACATGAGCTGTAAGCGATCGCAGAGCCGGAAAAACGCCATAGACGCCATGTTTTGCGTATAACCAATTCCAGGCAGCGCAGCGAGACCAGCCACGGGGGTCGCGTCAGCCAGACGATAGGTGGTGTCCTAATCCACGCCTCAGCGGTGATGCCCTCTGGATAAACAGACGCGGATCTTGAAGGCTAAGTTATTTGCCGATTTCATGCGGCGGAAGCAATTGCAAGAGCCGGAAACACGTCATGGACGCCGAGCTTCTGACACCTCCTATATCTGTATCAGCCAGTATCTGTAGCTCAAAAGCACGGGCACGGAATGGAAGAAGAGGTCATGAAAGTTGGCAAGCAAGTACAACGTAATCGAAGTGTGAACAAGCAACCAGGAATCATCGAAAAGAAAGCGAGGCAAACAAAGATGGTGAATTGGTTGCAAATTATGGAAACAAAGAAGACCATGGAGATTTACAAGAATGGCAAGAAAGAAATCAGGAGGGAAAACGTGCACGATAATGCAAAGCGTATAATGACTTGCTATTTGAGGCCCCAGCTGGCTGCCTGCCTGAGGACAAATACATATCGGAGCAAATATACTCGCGACAGGACGAGGAGTGTGTCTGCTACAGCGAAAGTCCGGCAAGGACTCAGCACACCGTAATGCAATCACAAGATATTCGCCCAGCGAGAGCCGTAGAAAACGTCTATTTTCCAGAAGCAGCCGAAGTTCAAAGGCGATGGAAGCATTAATGGGTCAGCAGTCGTGATAAGCAAGATACATCTGGTATTGGCGGAAAAACAGCAGCGAATATATTGATATAACCGTAATAGTTACAGGCATATGGAACTGTACAATGTAAAGATAGAGCTTTTAACGGAGAGCGAAAAGATCAAGGAGAGATAGGCAAAATGCTAGATGGCTGTACATGTGTACAATGCCTGATTAGCTCAAGCAGGCTATAGGTGATTGTCGCCGCCCCGTTTCAAAGGCGATGCCAATAGAAATCATCACCACCACCATCATCATCATAATCATAATCATCTTCTTCTTTGAGTAGGCAGGTCAAGGATAGGATAGGAATAAACTTTATTTGCCCAGCGGTTTTGGCTGTTGGTGCCCGGGGCTAGGCTGCCAGGGGTCTATCGCCGGAGAATGCGTTTCCGTCTGCTTCACAGAAATAGGCGCGGTATATTTCATCGATGGACGTATTAATAACGTCACTTATTTTTCGCCATGCTATATAAGCTAATATCGATGGAAGAAGAAAATTTTAGAGTATGAATTGACGGGGGGCTATACTTCGTGGCGCCAGCCTTTCCGTTATTCGGGATAGACCTTAATGCCGCGCGTCGCATTTGACCCTAAATTCCTGCTGTAAGTTTTATTTCGACCGAGTTTATAGCTTCCTGCAGGACGCGCTGTTGGACACGTCGGTGCTTACTACACGGCAGTAAAGGAACCGGCGAAAGACAATTAGGCCATCAAAATCAACATGTGACGTTACGATAGTTTCGTTCACCAGCGAGACTCTGATTACATTTAATTGTGATAATGCACAAGCTTTTTTTAGTACGGTTATAGTCATTAATGAGCACAAAAAACTTGGCATTGCTCTCAGCTACGCTGCAGTGCTCGGCTGCTCGCTCCGTGCAGTTTCTACGGCCCCCGCGCAATTTTAATGAGACACAATGCCCATACAATTTACATCTAACGAACCTGCAGACAGTGTTACGTCTGGCCGCCGGTGAAAACTCGTTCGGGAAGCAGCAGTGTCAGGAGATACGGATGACGCAACTGCTACGGGTATTGCAGCACATAGAACGTGATGTGCGAGCTTGATGCAGACCTGTTTTCGGCGAAGACGTGTGGGAGGGCTCTATGTAGCTGGACGGGTCTGAAAATACGCGTCTCGTTTGGTGCAGAATACGCACGTCACCGAGTTCCGTTATCGACTGATAATGAAGTGGCAGTGCGATTAAAGTGCGCTGCCGTCCGCTGCAGTTCGTGTCGCCGCGGCGCTCTCGTTTATACTGCTCGGATCGCTAAATCGACGTAAATTTCTACAGCGATAGCTGTTCACGCTACAGCGATAGCTAAAAAAAGCGCTTTCTCTATATTTTGCGAAGCATGTCGCAGGTATCGCCAACATACATATCGTATGATCACATTATCTTATCACCTTATCGCCGCATAACAGCTGCCAGAAAACACCGTTTGTCCTCATAGTTTTTCTGTGACAGCGATAGCTGTTAACTATCGCAGTATAATAAAGAACATTTTCTTTTTCTTTTCTGGCATCTATTCTGTGGTAGGTGTTATTTCTTTTCTTTCTATAATGAAAGTCTACGGGAGTGAAAAAAAAAAGAAAACGACGCAAGCGCGGACGAAAGCAACCGACTGACATCGTCTACGAGGAACTCGGCCGCCTTCCATGAGGGGCGCCGTAGCCGCGACCGGGACTTCCGAGTGACATTTTATAAACGATGGCCCCTGCCGTCACATTCTTGTTGGCCATCCTTTGCCTTCACTGGCTTTTTTTTTTTTCGTCCACCAGGAAATGGTGACGACTGGAACGGGTTGCGGAAAGCTGCTACGACTTTCGGACTCGCGAACACGCTTTTTTTTCCTAGTTTTTATTTCTCCTAGCACCACTTGTCTTCAACGTCTTTCTCTATTGCTGCGTGGTTTTATCGGTTGGGCGAACGTGTGTAATGTGCCGTGTATCGTCTCATCCTGTGCTGTAGAAAAAAAAAGAAGGAAAGAAAAAATAAGAGAGAAAGAAGCAGTTTGATGTGGAATGATCATGGCATGGACGAGCATCGAGCAGTATATATAGCACGTAATAGCATGGTTTAAGTCGGTTACATGGTGCGGGAAGATGTTTAGGGAGAAAAACACAAAGATTGGACTCGGGTATAGCAGTAGAGACATGGTACCTTAGCGCAATGACAAGACTATACAGTACTCTGTTACTCTATTGTCACGTCCTTAATTTTTACTCTGTTTTCACTCTCCCGTTACCCTTCTCATTTTCTATCGTAGCGTATCACTTACCGTACTCTCAAACGATTCTCCAATCGAAGCTCTTCCTCCTGACCACCGAGTTGACCACAGCGCCACCCCTCGGCTCTCAAGAAAGTCACGCTTTTCAAGAATTTCCGCGAAGTGTGGATGAAGTCCAGTAACCACTTCACTCGGAGGGTGACACTGCCGTTCACTTTCTTGAGTTGATTGAGTTGAAGTGGAGTGTTGAATGGAGGAACGTTTTGGGATATACGGGCGGTGTGAGAAGATGTTCGGTACTAAGCCTCGTGTTTACTGTGGTTACAAAGTAAGGGGGAGGGGGAGTTCTGTGTTGAAACTTGGAGTTGTTTGGCCAGTCGGTTTGCGTACGGAAGCGTTGTCCCGGAATAAAGCGATTGCGTATGAGATGAAGCTTGTACTCAAAGCACAGAGCAGTTGCACGATATACACGTCTGTGGCTTTGTCCCCCGAATCCAGTAAGCGAGCTAAACAAAACATCGAAGGAAGGATAAATGGGGCAAACAAGCGAGCGAGGGCGAACAAACAGATTGGATGTCAAACGAGCAGCATATGGGCAAACGTGGAGCATGGCGCTGATGTTACGGTATCTTTATCCCCTCTATATACCTCTCGCAATACGAAACTAGTGGTGCACTTTGGTCATTACTAATTTTGGTGATCGGTTCAGAATGGAGTGTACCTGTTACCGTTCAGGTGGCGTCGCCGTGGAGACGGTGCGTTGCGCAGCTCACCCGTCATGTAGAGCGGCGACAACAAATTAACGATAAAATACATATCTTGTTACTGCTTTTTGTATTACTTTACCTAGCTACCATATCTGTATATCCTTCTGAGGCTATGTTCACTACTTTGCATTCATTTTATGGCACTGATGGTAATTGCTGCTCAGGTACGTTACGGGTGTGAGAACACGTCAAGTCCATCACAAAAGTTTCTTTAGACAGCCGACGGAAAGTCTATAACCTTTTGTCTATGACGTCAATATATTGTCGATAGACAAAGCCTACCGGACTAGTCTACAACAGTGTAAGGACTTATGGCCTTATGCATTTTATAGACTATTCCATATAAAGTGTACATAGATAAATATACGTAGACTGTCTAAATACAAATACTATAGGCTATTTTATAGACAATGTAAGGGTGTATGGCTTTACACTGTCTGAAGAATGCTATGGACAAATCCTCTTAACTGTTCTATAGAGAGTCCATCTATTTTTCATAGAAACAACTTATATAAAAAAACTGCCAAGGCAGTCTGTAAAGATTCCATGTACAGTCTATAGACTGATTAAATTTATTTTTGCAAATAGCTGCCTAAACGGTGGCTTTTATTTCTCACTTCTTTGTGTAATTTGTGGCAGGAATAAACATTGATTGATTGATTGATTGATTATTGATTTAAATAAGCCAACAGTCGAGCAAACGGCCGAAAACGCTCAGACATAAAAACAGACGAGGACACTTTCGGTGCCGATTCGCACTAAACATCGCTGGCTCTACAACCTTCAACCCAGTCAGCTTAACCCGATCGTGTAATCGCACCCTGTATCCGAGCCTAACGCGTTTAGCTAACGGTGCTCTGCTTTCAGGTAACGTTGTCACCGATGTTAGAGCCTCTCGCCTTGATTACTATGCGTGTTCTTTCTTGCCTCTTGCGTTCCTAACCGCTGTGTGCGTAGTATAATCTGAGGCAAACATAGCGAATGAATAAATTACGCGTGCACTCGAGCACCGTTGCATAATTACCGAAGAGGGGTTCGCTCTGGGAGCGTGCCCGCTACCCGGTGGCTTAGAAACAACGCACAGAATGTGAGAACGCGTGATCCTCGCTTTTGTATACGCCAGGGGGCGCTGAACCTCCCGGGGAAAGCTGAGGATTAAGGGAAAGGCGGAACGCTGCTACTAGTAATGAAGCAAAGAGCACTTTGGGGCTACAATAAGTATGAGCTGGGGCGAGGAATTCGGCAAAGAGTAATAGTGCTGGCGCTAACGTTGACCAACACCTACCTATGCTTAATATATCATAGATATATGGTCGGGTTAGAAATGAATCTAAAGGGCGGTGTGCCGATTGGCGTTGGGGGCTCGCGGTAAGACATGGTGACGTGGGTCAAGCGTCTTTTGGAGCCAGAAACGCACAGAGCAAGCTTATAGTTTTGAGAAAAAGGCTCGGGAACATCCATGGACGAAAATATATGGGCGGCTATATAGAACACAAATGTACACCGCTGTGCTGAGTACGGTGAACGCCACCTAGGTGGCGTTGGTAGTGCTTCTTGATGCCAGCGTCCCTTCGAATGCTGGCATCGAGGCGTCGTAGTGCTGAGACCACCGAAGCGTTCACTGTCGGTGCGCGTTAGTGTCATAATGCAGTACTTCTCTTTTCTGCTCGTAGGCGGCGGCACCGCCCCGAGCAAGAGCGCGGGTACATGGAGGAGTGTTAGATATATAAGGCGCGTCTGTGTAGCTCTCTGCAAATGCGTCTGTGGCGCAATGGGTTAAACGCTCGGCGATCTATCGTCGCGGACCGAGAGGTCGTGGGTTCGATTTCCAAATTTTGCATGTTTGTGGAACTTTTTCTTCTGGTTTCTTTCTTTGTATTATGTTCGTGTACATTGTAAGCTGGCGTATTTCCGTGACGGAAATACGTCAGTGAAGTCTTGGTGGACCCCGGCATAAAACACTTTCGTGTTAATGTATGGGCGGCTATATAGAACACAAATGTACATACTTCAGAGTATAGTGAACTAGACACTATACGTTGACATCGAATAAAGGAAGTGGTCGATAAAGCTGGCAGCCAAGTACAGCGTAATTGGAGGTACAAGTAAGCAACCCAGAGCCATAAGAAAGAAAGTGAGACAAATATAGACAGTAAATTGGATGCAAGCTATAGAAACAAAAATGTCCATAGAATTTTGCAAAGGCGGCGGGCAATCTGATAAGAAAATATATACGATAACACATAGGCCAGTACCTTGCTATTTGAGGCCCGAACTGGCTGCCTGAGGACAAGAACTTACAGGAGCGAATATTCGCAACAGTATCGAGACGCGTTTCCGTTGCAGAAAAAAAAAAAAAAACCCGGAGACTACTAAGAGCATTGTAATGGAATATCAAGACATTCACCAACTCCCAAGAGGGTGCTATACCCTGGATATTGTCCAATTTCGCCAATTGTCCAATCAAGGACGCCGTATCATCCGTGTGGACCAATCAGAGCTGACAAGATGACGACAAAATGGCGGATTTTGACGGCGTCCAGAGTAAAACCCCTGGTGCGCACTAAATTTACTGCCTCATGTCATTATTGGGGCTGCAAGTAAGTAATGTATACCAATAATGCTGACTGCTTGCTGCGGCTTCAAGATAGTTTCAACGAGCCATTAGACCTCGTCTTTGCGATGGACGCTAACGATGTTTTTTTTTTTTTTTTTTTTTTTGTCGCGTACGTTTGCTTGTACTTTCGTTTTGTTCAGTCGACAAACTTCCTCGTTTGTCGACTGCCGTCCGAACAAACGAGAAAAGAATTGAAATAGCCGGGCAGGGCGGTACGGGCTTCGTCGTGAGGCCGACGAACTTTCATCGATTGGTGTTACCCTCTTTGTCCAGTTCGTCGCAGACATCGTGTCGGCGCGAGCTGCCCACAGGGTTACTGCGGTGCTCAGACTCTGCGCTCTCTGTAGGGCCCGTGGCTCGTGTGTCAGAAAAGTATTTGTGCTCCAAGCGTGCTATACGAGGGGGTCCGTGTGTATGGTCGGCTGTATACGAGGCGTTGCATTACTAATCCGTCGCTACTGGCCTGAGGTACCTCGACAAGTTCTAAACGGAGGATCTAGATTGGGAAACTCTCGCGTTGTGACCGAACTTAGAGGAGGTCCGGTTACAGGGAGCCTCATTTTTGCTAACCCTCAGTAGTGTTGGGAAATTGAGGCGTTCGTTTGGTGCACGTTTAAGAAACCAAATGCATGAAGCTTATGAAGACAAAGAGGACAGCTCAAGGGACACGGACTAGCGCAAACTGTCGACTAAATGTATTTTCCTCGAACTCGCTGTTACCACGTGTTTATATTGACGAGCTTGACGAAAATAAATTTAATTAAAAGTTTGCGCTTGTCCGCGTGTCCCTTCAGCTCTCCTCCTTGTCTGCGTGGCGCATTTTGTTCTTCCTGAGCATTATGAACCAGCTCGTCCAGCAACAAGCTTTATCAAAGGCATGAAGACGAGCTCTAGCCAAAATCATCATGGGTTCTATGTATAGTTTTGTGAGTCAATTTATTGTGAAATTGAAGGGGGATTTTTAAACGGAATCGCTTTTGTTTCGCGTTTGATAAACTAAACACAATACGTTATTATAATATAACAATGGCTAATATCACGTATACAGATTTGTACAAGATACTGAACATTTTTTTTCTTTTTTACACTGAAAGAAATATGACACCTTAAGAGGCCTTAAGAACATTTTGGCAGAGATCTGGGCTTTGGATAACTGACCAAGGGGACCACTATAATTACGAAATATCTAGAGTTCGTGGCCATCAGAAGGCTTGCAACTCTGGGCTGCATGCGGAAAAAAACGTTCCCTGAGGAATTAGGAATATAAAAAAGCTACTAAGTCTGACTGTGGTTACATTTCATTTCAATTTATTTGTCGATGCAATCCTTACACGCCCTTGTAAGAGCATACATTCTTATTTTCGCGTTTCTTATAGCGTAGTAATTTTTCCGCTGCTTTTATGCCGGTGTTCGCGTGTTTGGAATATAGCACTGATGAGGGATCCAGTTCGCACATGCCCAACATCTATTTTGAAGGTGAACTTTAGAATTGAAGTCACGGTATTTTTTTTTCTCAATTTGATCTCTTTGAGCGCAATTATCATGCCAGAAGAGCTGCCAGAGCCACATACACGTATCGCCTTGAATCCCGCTAATGAAAGGCATCGGTAAACTTCACCATTACGAACTATATTTGTCGTTCAGGTGAGCCAGGTGCACTATCGGCTTCAGTAGGTCAGTAGCGAGCTTCATGACCGCTTGCGAGGCAGCTGCATGTACAGCCAATCGACATCGTTGGCTTCTATTGTTATGCTAATGGAAGCGAAAAAAGTGTGCAGAGCCTCATGAAATGCGCAGTATGTGCTGGATGGATTTTGTGACCATTTCTTTGGAAACGGAGTGGTAAATGGCACCACCAAGTTCATCTTGTTAGCTTTCCGTAGCGTCCATTCTCGGCCCTTAGGACTAGCGGTTCGTGCTAACAAACAATCAAAACTTGGAAGTATTTTACTGCAAATAGCGACGTCCTTTACGTTCTTTGATGCTTACCTTTTCTCCAAACAACGTAATCGTCATCTATCTCGCGTGCGTCTCCTTCCATTAACAGCCTAGCGCTCGCGGCCTTCCTGTAAAGAACGTTACGTCATGCTGATACGCCAACGTCGTTCGTACACCCTAAAAGCCTAAAGGTATCGGGCGCGTGCAGAGCTAAACAAAGCAAAGGCACGTAACGCATAGGCGACGACTATTTCTTAGCGACAAAATAAGCCCCGAATGACGCACGCTTTTCTTGCAGCGTTACGAAGCATTTGCCTCCGAGATTGTGCGGCTGCTCGGCGGCGTTAGGGCCCTCCACCAGTCTCGGAGTCTATGCTTCTCCAGTTGCCCTCTGAGGAGGTTGCCTAAGGTTGGCCGCCCTCTGCCAAAAACTCTCTCGCGACGCCATCTTCTCAACGCCCGGATTGAGGCGCCGCACTGTCTCGAAAAACAAGGTCGCGCCCTCCCCTCCCCCCTCCCCCTTCCTCCCTTTTTCGCGCCGAGCCTCGTGACGACTTGCGAGACGAAAGTCACGGGTCGCACTCGAGCTCGCCGCTCTGCCGACAGCGGACATCTTTCTCAACACAGTCATTGTAGTTTTTCTGTTTGATTAATTAATTTATTTATACATACTTTATCGGTGGCCTGCACGGAGGCCTGGATACACATCACGTGTGCTCTGCCCGCCATTATTCGTTCTGGCACGGAGCACTCGTGAGCAGTTGCGATGACGCGAGCGTCACGCCCTCTCTTCGCTTCGATTTTTTTTTTCTTTGTTTGTTCGGTCTCGGGTCGGGCGACGCCAGCCAGATAGTGCAGATCCCCATGCAGCTGTGGGCTCGTGCGCTTTCGCTGGCGAGCGTAAATAACAATGCTCGCGTTCTAGCGAGTGCCTTTGTGTTATAGTCTGCATTATAGGTCGGTACGTCGCTTCGGTATCCCGTCGTTTTTGCCTCGACGCCGCCTCAACAACGGGTGCAGTTGGAGAGCTTAAGTAAATATTAGCGCCCTTGTTAATAAGCGTATAGAGAAAGATGCGCAAACGTAATGGTGCGCGTCCTAAGGTTGCCTATACAAAATATCACTCGAAATAATTCAGCCATTATATAGCGTCTGTAGAAGCCGCGAGTATGGCCAGGTATGGCGCTTCAATGAGCAAGTTAGTGTTATTCCGGAGGTTGTCAAATTCTGCCACATTGTCGAATTCGCCATCTTGTCGGCTCTGATTGGCGGAGAGGGCTGCTGCGGCCTCTTTTCTTATCTCAAAATGCTGCCATTGCAGAATTCGTCAGTATGGCCGAATTATACGATGTCCCGAATAGCACTCGTGGAAACGATGGCTATATATAGTATACATGGATATTTGCCTAAGCCTCGCCCTTCTGGTTTCTATAACAGCTTTGTGATTTCGCAAATTGGCAATTTTTTAACGAAATATATATATAGCGCTGTATATATGCAGCATTTCGCAATAATTATGTATGTGCGTTTAAAGTTGTTGCCTTATGCGCTGAGAAAAAAATATATATAGTTTCTTGGTATTGGAGAAAGGCAAGGCATGATAAATTACGGCACAAGAACGCCTGAAACCACAAGTATATACGAAGATCACACAAATCCACGTATACTAACCATCGTCCCCACGGTAGGTGATCTAACTCGGAACATAAGAGTTCCGTCTAAAGTTAATTTTCGTAGCAAGCTCCATGGTGTATACTTGGCTTAATCGACGCGTAGTGTTGTAACGTGTCTGCAAAGCGAACGACCCTGGTAGGAGACGACGCGTACTGAATACACTGATATCGTCGTCTGCACTGTACCAGCGTTGCACAAAGCATAGAGTTTCTCACTATATTTGGGGAAATCTGGCTTTGCTACGCAGTGGTTATGCATGGGAATGCCGATATATTCTGGCTTCGGATTGGCATCGCTCTCGGAGAGCCAGGACGCCTTGAAGACGGGCCTGGCCATAGGAGGCTATGGCCTGGCTAACACCGTTCCGTCTGTCACAATGATTCATATCCTGCTGAAATGCCACGTGAAAAGCTGTTTTAGCTTTAATATTACACAAAAACATGTTTTGTTTAATTTTGGGGACTTATTATTGGATGCAACAGTAGACAATAGAAAAACCACCTTGAAGAAGGATGTTGTTTCATAGTTGTGTTCGGGTGCCAGGAGGTTATAAGAAAGAAAACGCTGTCTGCGAACGTCGCGGCGAAGGGAGGCCGCTAACTGCGCAGAAGGCGGAATCGACGCCCGAATGTATGCCCTCCGAAACTCCCTCCTTTCTCTGCACCGGCTGGCGCCGATCTCCGATGCGCGCTAAAGGCTCAGCGCGCGCACTCTGCGATCCGCCTACGCCCTGCCGTTGGAGGTGGGCGGGGTGCAGTGACGCAGACAGTGCGTCATAGCAGGTCTTCGTCGGTCGAAGGGCGTGACGTCCCTTGGCGGCGCCCGAGCGGGGCAGATGTGACGCGTGTGTGACGTCACGGTCTCCTTCTTGTACCCTCTTGTTCCTTGGGTGCTTTCACCTCTTCGCAGGCAGCAGTTGACGACGGGGCGGCTCTGCGCATGCCTTCTCCTGATTCCTTCTCTCGCGAAACCCCAATGCTGCGGGCACAACTTTCTTTCTTTCTTTCTTCTTTCTTTCTCTCTCTTATATTTGTGTTTCCTCTATCATCGTCTTCATCATTATCCGGTTAAGTACACTGTAGGGTGATGACAACTCCCAGCGATTTAATCTTACCGCTGGCCCACGTCAGACGAACCAATCTGCAAATTTCCTAATCTCACGACTCCGTCTAACTATCAGCCCTCCCCGACTGCATTTGCCTCCTCTTGGCGCCGATCCCGCTACGCTCCAATACACCACTGGTTATCGGCTTCACGCATTACGTGACCAACCCAGCTCTACTCCGCCCTCTTAATCTCACCTAGAATATTGGCTGCCCGCTGTTGTTTTGTTAAGGCCACCTTCCGTCTCCCTATTTGTCAACGTTGCGCCGATAATTTTTTTCCGGTCCGCCTCCCGTTGCGCCGTCCTTATAGCGTTCCTTCAAATTTCGTTTTCCCCCCCATCCGAGTCCCCACCACGCTGGTAATTACTGGGTACAGGACGCAGTGCTAATGTAATCTGTAGGCCGTTTCCGCTATCGGCAGTTTTCCTTGCAGAAATTTCAGTTGCTTTATGCCTTATTCGTTCGTTCCCTTAATCTCCCCGCATTCCTTCCTCCCCATGCACTTGTTTGCCCGCTTCCTCCTTTCCCCTCCAGCTTCCTTTCCCGGCTTTATTTTTTCGTTCCCACCTTCGTTTTGTCCTTCTTTCGTTCCAGTTCATTCTGTGTATCTCCATTATGCGCTCCTCGAGAGAGAGCGAAAGTGGGAGTCCCAGTTCCCTCTCCCGTCTGCCCGAATTCCTCCCTTTTTTTCCTGAGGTGAGACGCGCTTCGCGGATGAGTATGGATCCGGGGAGAGGGGGAGGGAGCGGGAGGGGGGGGGGCTGGTGCGAGTCCGCGGAGCGCGCGCGCGCTCGGCAACGGGTGGGAAAGGAGGAATCTAAGGGAAAGGCCGCGTCGTGTTTGGGAAAAGGGGAAGCGCGCGCGTCGACCCGGATCCCCATTTCTCGCTTTCCTTCTCGGCTCCCCTGTCTTCGGCGCCGAACGCGCAAGGTCGTTCAAGGTCTCGCGAGCCTCCCCGCGGCTGGCACGAGTAGAGCCGGGACTCGATCCGTTTCTTGAGGAGTTTTCGGGACTCTGAGCTCTCCCTAACATTGATCGGCGTGGTTTAACGCCCCGGAAGGTCACAGGGGCTGTATGAGAGACGCTCATTTGGTCTCCGAATTAGTTTTGTCCGCCTGGGATTGTTTGACCTGCACCCAGTGGTTGGTGTATACGCCAACCCTTTTTGTACCATTCTGTGCCACCCCAATTGAAAATGCGGTCGCCGCTGATGGGACTCGTGGGACGCCCGCTGGTGGGACTCCCACCTCGTGCTATAGCTGTAGCTTCAGAGCCACCGTAGTTGACAAATCTCCCATTTGTACAGTTGGTTCGGCTTGAGAAGGGAACACGCGTAACTTGTAATAAAGCCACGATAATAGAGACATTTCGCGGGGTTTAGTGATACAAAAATTGGTCTATGGAATATTAAATATAAGCATTTGCATACCCTATTAAAAGAAGAAGAAAAACCATATGTTCCGTGCATTACACCATATCCGCGGCCCCAGATCATAAGGGTTTATATGGGAACATACGGGTTCTTACTCAGGATCCCATATATGACCGATCATATAGGATTATCGATATGAAGAACAATTTTTTTTTAGCAGTGAATACGCAGTTTTCACGTCATATCACCTGTGATCGATGGCAGAGTACTGAGTATTCGTTCCTGTACTCAATTTATTCCTTTGGGAACATTTGTTACGCTTATTCCTAATAATCTTCTCTGCTCTGTTTTCTTTCCGCCTTTATGTTTTTGCGTGCTACTTTCTTGAGGGAGGGGGGGGGGATATGCTAAGGGCCCTTTCCTTAGCATATCTTTTCTCTGTCGCGCAGATATTGATCGCATGCCATTTTTTCTTCTCTTCCTGATGATGTTTCTTGAGCGTTTAATAGTGACCGAAGCCGGCCTTTGTTACGACGCCACCCCACCCCTCCCCCACGTGCGGCCCCGATCGATAGTGGTTGATGGATATGGCTGTCAGGTGTTTACCGTGAAAGGTGATGAAAGAGCTAGCGCTATTGGCGAATGAAAGCGAAAACCAGTGAGTCAAAGAGCAGTGGAAGGGTAGATGAAATCAATCAATCAATCAATCATCGATCAATGAATGAATCAATCAATCATTCGATCGTTTTTCAATATATTGCCGATTTGTGGCAAGACAAAAAGCCTGACACGGCTTGGCTGGGTCCGTGTCCCAGAAACATGGCATATACAGTGCTGTAGCAAGTTTATAAGCCGCACAGGAGTGCAAAACTGGTAACAAAATAAACTAAAAAGAAAAACTGTTTTAATTAAACATTATGTTTTTTTTTTTTTTTTTACGTGCCAGAACCACGATCTGATTATGGGGCTCGCCGTAGTCGGGGGACTCCGGAATAATTTGGACCACCTGGGGTTCTTTAACGTGCATCTAAATCTAAGTACACGGGTGTTTTTCGCATTTCGCCCCCATCGAAATGCGGCCGCCGTGGCCGGGATTCGATCCCGCGACCTCGTGCTTTTAGAAGCCCAACACCATATAGCCACTATAAGCAATCACCGGCGGGTAAACTGACTCAATCAAAACGGGAGTAACTCCGCCGCTTTTCCAGCGCGTGCGCAGTCGACGCGGCTGTGCTCGCGGAATTCAAGCCGGAAAATATGCGCGTGTCGTTATGTTTTTTTTTTTTTTCGTTTAGGCGTCGGGGGATAGGAGCAGGAAGTCACACACGCACGCGCACGCACATACACACACACACACACACACACACACACACGTATGTATGTATGTATGTATGTATGTATGTATGTATGTATGTATGTATGTATGTATGTATGTATGTATGTATGTATGTATGTATGTATGTATGTATGTATGTATGTATGTATGTATGTATGTATGTATGTATGTATGTATGTATGTATGTATGTATGTATGTATGTATGTATGTATGTGTGTATGTATGTATGTATGTATGTGGTCGAACGACGCTTTCGAAAACAAACTGTTCCGGTAGAGCTGGAGGAATTTCTAAATTGCGTGGAGGATATATACACGGAGAGATTCAGCTGCGCAACTATCTCTGATTATGATAAAAAATATAGAAATCGGGACGGCATTATGCATTCTTTGACCGGCCAAGCTTCGTCATATTTTTTTTTTCAGTGGCTGAATGTCGGAATTTGCACGACAATCGTCAAAACGAATAATAATTGACAAAATTTTACTAATTAACTTTCCGATTGTTTACTTAAGTGGGCATTGAATCGAAGCAGCCGCCGTACTCAAACATAATCAGACACAGGTCCTTGCTAGAAACTGCGCTTTGCGCAGGTTTCCTGCGCAAAGTGCAGAGCCATGCATTGCTGTTCCAGGGAACGGTTTTCCGTAGTGCATTTTTCCCCCAGAGAGCGGAAAAGATATTAACCAGATCAAGAATACATTTCATTAACGCCTGAAGTGCGTGCGTTAGCCAGCCTTACATACATGTGAAATCATCATGCCTAAATAGTTATCTCTCGCGTAGAGCCGCGCGTGTCCCTGATTGGCGGTTGGCGCACTGCCTGTTCTGAGCATGCGCAGATATAAATTTTGTGTCGACCTTTTTTTTTTCCAGCGCGGTGTGACCTACCAATTGTGCTGTCCGTTTCTCTCATCTTGTGTCCGTGCAAGTCAGCACGCCTAATTTTTTTTCTAACACGAATACCTAACATTAAACATGAAACTACAGTGGAATCTTGTTGATACGATCTTCACGGGAACCGGAAAATAAAGCGTATCATCCGAAAATCGTATCATTCATTGTATTATCCAACGAAATCGTATTGTCCTGAAAAACGTATTATGCGGAATCGTATCAACGAGGTTCCACTGTAGTTCAGCTTTCTGTCGTTCTTAGCTGCATTTCACGGCACATTTTGAGTCCGTGTTCCTCGATTGAGCCAAATAATCGGCCAAATCGAAAGCGCAGACCGATAAGTCAAACCAACAGGCTAATTAATTAAATAATTTTTTTCCGAAGTTTTACGTGCCAAAACCATCCTGTCGAAATGCGGACGCCGCTGCCGGAAGCGCAACGTTAAAGCCACTACGCTACCACGGCAGGTAAACCAACTCGGTAAACCAGCAAGCGTAGGTTATATGTCAACGATATAAACCAACAAGCCAACTAAGACACCAAACAAGCAAGAATAGGCTGTGCCAATTAGAATAATAATAAAAAGCCATATTATGATGTACGTCAACAGAAAAAGAAACTGGTTACGTATTTTGCACGTTGTTACGTGGAAGGGCGGCATTGAATCTCTCGGTAGTCGGTTCCTAAGCGTGGTGCAGTCCTAAATGAGCCTTTTTTATAGCCTGAATAGGATCACAAATGAAGGCGATCTCAGAAACGCAGAAACGCCCATTAATCGATTTCGACACGTTCGAGTTTGAATTTATGTCTGTCGTACAAGTTAACCAACACGTTAAGCCAGCAAACGTAGAGTGTGCCCAACAAACCGAACTAAACCAACACAGGCTTTGCCAACACGTCAATTAAAACGATACACCAGGAACTGAGGCATGCCCAACAAGCCAAACCAATGAAATGTACAAGCTAATCAAATTGTTAACCAGCAAACGTAGACTGTGCCCAACAAGCCGAACTAAACCAACATAGGCCATATATGCTAACAAGACGATAAAAATGCTGAACCAGCAACTGAGGCCAAAGCGCTAAGCCAAAGCAAGCCAAAGCGATAAAATGTACAAGTTAATCAAATTGTAAACCAGCAAACGCAAACTGTTCCCAACGAGCCGAACTAAACCAACGGAGGCCATATGCTATCGAGCCAACAAAAACGCTAAACCAGCAACTGAGGCCATGCCCAACAAGCCAAACCGACAAAATGTACAAGTTAATCAAATTGTAAACCAGCAAACGCATACTCTATACCCAACAAGCCGAACAATACCAACACAGGCTATATGCTAACAAGCCGATAAAAACACAAAACCGGCAAACAGGCTGGGCTGTGTCCAACAAGCAAAAACCAAATAAGCTGTGCAGCGCGCCCGCAGACGAAACGAGCCAGTGAAACGGTTAAGCCAAGCCAACGAGCAAACTTCGGCACTCAGTTCCTGCTGGCGCGCAGCCGCATACTGCTTATCACATGTTTGACGCAGCGTCGGCTTGTACGTCCAATACCTCTACACTGCCTCGTTGCTCGTCCGTAATTACATTGTCATGTCGCGGTGCAACGACTCTCACGGACGCGCGACCTCTGTTTGAATGGCGTGTCCCGCTGTCTTCCCTGATTCGCATTACAGGAGAAATGTGTTAAAAGTACACTAGCCAAGAAGAACAAGGCCGGTATTTTGTAGCGATGCCTTTCCGACGCTAATGCCTTTTCGCGCTTGGTCAGTGGTCAGAGCGGCGGTCCGCTCACGTTACCAACGGGATCAGCCGGCCGTGAGCGGTGGATGATAATTGACTAGTACAAAATAAAGCATAACACATCGCTACAAAATAGCGGCCCAAGAAAGTGTTCATTTGTTGGGAGGCTTCGTCGCGCATCACTGTTCTATGTACGGTAACAAGTAACCGTGAAGATCGTAACTTGCTGTGAAGTTTGGTGAATATGAAGATAAATGGTAAGTCATTTTACACTGATAAAAGTACTCTTTCGAAGGTCTACTTTCATTAATTTCGAGGTAGTATGTGGATCAGTAACGAGAAATACAAGGTCAAAGTCAGCACGTCACCAGCAAGTCACCTCTTTGTCAGCACGTCAACGTGACGTCATGGATTCCAAAGTGTTTTCTCGCATTTGGGCTATTTGTGACGCAGCAAATGTTTCGGAAATTTGCTAAGTTCTGTCCTCGGCTCCTTTAGAATACAATGTAATCAATCTTTTTGTACCCTTCTGCTTCTCTTTCTTTTCTAATTGGCTGAGGCTGCACTGCAGGAAGTTGTGAGAAGGAGCGTGACCTCCGTTACTGGACCTGCACTGCCATCTCGGAGGCCTCGAATGGAGTGCCCAGTTGGCTGCACTACAGATGGAGAGGGGGTCGGGAAAGAGAGCAATAAGTCAATTCAGATAAATTACGCTCACTAGACAAGTCGTAACGCGTCTACAGCCCGGCAACTAGAATCTGTTGCCTTCAGTGCTCAGATACTGTAAAGAAGAGTTCGTGAGGCTTTCTGGGCTTATGAACAGCGAAGGCAGGTTCCGAGAACTTTCACAGGGGCTAGTCGAGAACCTGTCCGAGGGCTAGTCGCTTCGTACGTCAGTGGCGTTCATCCTGGTACCTTTCCTGCGTCCGTCTTGTTAACGTTACGGTCATTGCTCTCAGGACTTGACCTTCGGCATAAGGCTATAGTCGTACGCGCCTCCTGACAACGTTGTTCGTCGATGCGGTAACAATGGCAGATGAGGGTCACTAGAAGATTCGCTCTGTGTGAAATAAGCCCCGCCTATTCATATCTCCAACACGCATTCTCGAGACAACGCACGTTCCGGATTCGCCGTAGCACCACATTTTGACCAACGGCTGGTTGTCGCCGGATCAGACTGGCCGCCAGCTACCGTGGCTTCTTACGGAAACGGTGGCAAGAGAGCGACGCGATGAGAGGGAAAGCTCGTGCTGCACGTTTCAACACCCGTCGGATAACATCATCTACCCTTAATCTTCCGCTCCTATCTGTACAAACACGCGAACGAGATCTCGCGAGATTTCGCCGAAAGGGTGCGCGGCTACACCTGACGGTCGCGTCCAGCCTCCGCTTTGTTTAACCTGGAGTGGTTGCTGTTGCGGAACCGGTGGACAATTTGAACTCGGGAGATCTAAGAAGTGAGGGGGGGGGGGAAGAGAGAGAGAGAAGAAGAAGCGAGGTATAGGCGTCGGTTCGTAATGATCCATGAAGTGAGGCGGGAACAGGGCTCATAAATTATGCATGGCGCTCTGACGATAAGCCCCCCGTGTTTCTGGCCAGGTAATGGGACACTTGAAAAGCCGTGTGGGTCAGCGCTCCTTCGTACAAAGGTGTTTATGGTGATAAGCAGGACGTCTGTTCGATAAAATGAAGCAAAAGAAAAAAAAAATTGCTTAGTGGCTTCACGAACCGGTTTCACAGACGCCTCCGTCAAGTGTTCTTCGAGCCGCTTGCAGACCGGTGCAGACGACACAGGTGCAAGCAGAAGACGCTAAGTCTTATCGCTATTACGTTAAGGAAAACTGCATTTCTAAATCCTCGTGTCCGTTGGTCTTGCTTTTGTTTTTCCTGATGTATTGCGAGCGCCCTTCGTCGGAACCATTTACTGCGGTGAGGTGTAAATTAAGTTCGCTTCGGTGCGTCATTAGCTGTGCCAATTTAATGGCGTCCCTTCCTGGTTGTCGTCTGCACCGTCCGCGTCGTCTGCTTTGGAACGTATACTCGCGGTTTGTCGTACGTATATTTAAAAGGGCCGATAAACTTCGGCACGCATTAAGCAGGCTTTTAGGATCGCGCCGCTAATACGCGGTGTCGCAAAGCGTTAATTATGAACCGGAAGCCGCCTTTTAAAACGACGATCCTTATGTAGGCAAGCCTGTATTATTATTATTGCTCTGACGCTTTTACTTCGAGACGCTTTGAATTCGTTCCAGACGAAACGTCAAATTTTCCCTACTTCGTGGAACTCCTTGCTCGATCCGCGTTTTTGGAGATATTTCGTGGTGGTACCGTCTCAGTATACTGAGACGGGGCTTTCATCCGAAGATGAAAGCCGACGTCCTGCTGCCGAAAACCAAAGAAAAGAAAAAAAAAGGAAAAGAAAGTCAGGCTGACTTCATCGATTGCTCCGGCTTTGAACTGCGGCAGCAGTGGGCTAGCTCTCAGAGCGCACACCGCCATATTCTCAAAAAGAACTCTTCTTCTTCTTCTTCTTCTTTTTTTTTTTTGCGATGCTCACAAAGTCGCGTCCTCGTCTGCTACAGCACCGCGTCTATACTGAGGCCTCAGAAATACGTGCGCAGATGCCTCATATCTCGGTGTGTGCCTGCTGCACGTGACACCGCAAAAACTGTCAAGTGTGATACGCTGTACCGCAGCGCAGTGGTTAGCGCGCCTGGCTTTTTAATGTAGTGGTGTGTAAAATTTCTTTTTTTTTCTTTTGGCTTCGCAATGCTGAGAGGTTGAAGCTCAGAATTAAAGGGCCGTGTCCTGAAGATACTGCGTAACGTAACGTGTAGGCAGAAAGAGCAAACTCAGCTTGGAGTTGCCGACTGCCGTCACAGAGGAACAAAACAACAATAACAGCAACAAAAATTAGCAGTCCAGGATGTACACGTTCTTAGTTCCAAATTTTTCAAAGTTCGACTTCGTCGTTCTTTCTTTTATTTGTTTTAGCGGTGACCATTGTGTTTTAACTGATGTCTTAACTCTTCCTTTAAGCGATACCGTGCAAGCGGTATTTAAGAGTTAATAAATTGCGATAATGATGATGATGATCTAGAATATTACAACGGCGGCAGCATGACAGGGCTGAATGAAGTGTTCCGCGCGAGTATTCGGTGAACTGGAGCTTTGCTGGGCTCCGATGTCACGTATGTACTGACAAATAGACGGAAATGACAGCTGTTTTTTTTTTTTTTTTTTTTTTTTTCAGCGTTGAGAAACACAGTCCGCGTTTAGTTTTGATACTGCGGCCGGGACGCCTGTGTCGCGGTGCCTTTTCCAGTATTTCGTGTGATATCGCGACAGCACCGTATATTATAAATAAAATTAAAATAAAAAAAGAAACTGCTAGAACAACACGGCTGTTTTAATAAAGCAGCCATTTTTCATTACCACGAAATCACGTTCTTTCCTGCTTATGGATGTTTTATTTATATTTTTTACTGGTTAAGCTGCCGGCTACGATCAGGTGGCGAGGCGGCTGGCCACATAGGTATAACGAGAGTACCTCGAAAACGGCGCAAAAAGTTCAGCAAACAACAACGCACATGTTTGTTTGAAAAGTGATCGCACAACACAAAGGGGCGAGTGAATCGATATATAACATGTGTACCATGCGAATCAAAATAACACGTATAAAGGGTACAATGACGCCTTGCAACCATGAAACGGCCGAAAGGCTAGGCCTTTCGGTCCCAACGTGGGAGCGGCCCGCTTCGGGCTAGGAAATTAGCGCGACCCAATGAACCTCAATAAAGTTTTTCCGTCCAACCATTGAGTCTGCTAAGGGTAATAACGAGAACTGTGTAAGAGAAAGCGTAGATGGAAGTTGTGGCATGATTCATTAATACGCAAACAAACACAAGCAAGCAAGCAAGCAAGCAAGCAAGCAAGCAAACCAAGCAAACAAACAAACAAACAAACAAACAAACAAACAAACAAACAAACAAAAGTTGATTTGTCATGGCGCAAGTTCGAACTGATTGGTAATTATTGATGTGTACGAACTGTTCGTTAATTATTCAATGTTTATTTCCTTAGTTAATCTTTCGGGCCACTTCTCGCGATGCAAGTGCCATGGTGTCTCGACTCGCATCTGCATTTACCGAAACGTTTATACCGGCGCTTCCTTTAGACCATCACATTCTGCGCCGGTGACTTCGCTTTAACGGGAGTCGGCGACACTCGACGTCATCTCTGTCCAAAGATGGCGATTCTGCGCCATCTATACAGCACGGCTACAGCACGGCGCCAAAGCCTCTCACTCGGGAGTGGCCTGGCTATAGGGTCGCAACTTCAGTCACGTGACCAGTGCCGTAACCTGACAACGCCCTTTCTTTCTTTCTTGCTCGCTTTTATTATTGTTTCCTCCCTTCTTCGTTTTCTTCTCTTTCCTTCTTTCTTTCGTTCTTTCTTCCTTCTCTTTGTTTTCTTCTTTCTTTATTTCGTTCTTATCCTTCGGGCGTTTGTTTCTTCAGGGCGGGAACCGTTGAAAGGACAGGCAACTGCACCAGGGCAAACACCGCGAACGCGTGGATTCATTAAGGCACGCCCCTCCACCGCCGCGTGCGCTTCATTATCAATTTTGCGCGCGGAAAAAAAAAAAAAAAAAATGCGGCCGGCGCCGCTCGAAATTGCCCGAGGCGTCGTGGCTACGCTAAACCTCTCGCGCGTGCGCAAATGTGTTGGCTGCCTCGTCGGGTGACGTCGGAGTGCCGTGACGTTTAACGCATGGGGTGAGAGGCGTTTGGTGGCGCTCTCTGGTCTACTCGACGAAGGGCACCTGTGGAGCTACGGCACAAGCTCCGAGTCCTTGGCTATTCGATAATAGGCATTCGGTTATTCAGAGAGAGAGAGAGAGAGAGAGAGAGAAGCAAGGAAGGGGCAGATAGACTGATAGGCTGCCTCAATGCGCACACCCTCCCCCTCTCCGTGAGTGTATGGAGCGGCGGGCGAGGAGGACATCGAGGCACCCTAGAGTAGAACCACACGCACCTCCGGTTTGCAGCCTTGTAATGGCTGCAAGGGGATGTAGGGACGAAAAGAGAGAAAGAAATGGAAAGAGCAACGATGATGGTGACGTTACGGTAGTGGTGGTGGTGGTGATGATGATGATATGTATAATGAACAGATATGGCTGAAAAAGAAGAAACGTTGACAACTGCATGGCTTAACTTAAGGACCCGATTCGTGGCTGACCACTCACTGTGGGTATGCGCAGTAACCCATTCAGGTAAACAACAACGACAATAAGGCGCTTTCCCCCTGTAGGGTGCCGGCGGTAAGATTGTGTAAAGGAGGAAGCGTTTTTCGGGACTGCGGAGCTTTGCAGGGAAGCCAATTCAAAGAACAGAGTGTAACGCCTATTTTTGAAGACGATAATACCACCTTATAGGCACCCTGCGCACAAAATAATGAAGCTATAGCTGTCAGCGCAGCGCCACTCAGTTGAATCCACGGGGCATTGTTTTGCATCGCAATGACGTGGAGACACGTCTAAAAAAGAAAAGAAAAAAAAAAGCTGGGAAGGTTTCATCGTATTTTCATTTCACATATGTATATTTTGTTGTACATTGTTGAGACAATCTGAATGTATTGTCTGAAACGTTTCTTACACGTTTACTAAAGTACAGGTTTGCTGCAAGCTATACAGCGCAGTCGGGTTTATCGTCCGTGCTATGCTTTGACCGCAACCTGACGGGCGCTGTAGGTGTGATTGTTTGATATTCGTTTTGCCTCCGACAGCGGTTCTTTGGGGGCGCTCGCCAATTATCTAGAAACTCACTCAAAAATTTAGAAACACCCGAACTATACAGGACTGCAAATTATTGGGCTATGGTTGGATTGGATCTATGGTTCACGGATCGGAGTCACGGTTCTTTCTTCGCCTGTTGGGTTAGCGCCGAGTTTCGTTAGAAACACGAGTCACCCAGAACCGCAATAGCTCGTCCGAGCGTTAAGACGCCGACAATGGTAGTACGGGCAATAAACGGCGACAGAGCGACAAAAACAGGACGGCAACACGACGACCCTGATATCCCAGACTTGTGGTCGTGTCCTGGGTGGAGACAGAGTTAAATGTTTACTGACACGATATTTGCGAGCCTTCTCTCTTTTTTTTTCTTTGTAGCTTTAAATGAAATTCCGGTACCCCGAAACACCGGGGAAAATACTCTAAATCCTCACAGCACCCTAAATAATTTAATGTAATTCTTCAGACAACGTGTAAGGCCGCATGATTGTTTTGCATACTTTCGCAGTGTCGCGAGTTGCCCACGTGTTTTTGTATACCGGGAGGGGTCCATTTCCCTGCGCGTCCGGACGGCAACCACGTGGGGTTTTCTTGGTGTTTCTGAGGGTTCAGAAGGCGCACGTGGTCTCGGGTGACGAGTCGCGGTGCGCGCCATGGGGGCACGCAGTTCGGGTGCGGAGAGCGCGGATTCGAAGAACGCGCGGTCTCGTAAGCACCGAGTTCGGATTCAGCCGACGTTCATAACTAGTCCACGCAGACTAAACTTTGTGTTGTCTACCGGATGTTGTGGCACCGGCTCCAGCGTCCTTTGATGGCTAGAGAAGCCGCCGAGGTTTGAGATGGCCTGGCAATAAATTGCGCGTGCCTAGCGCTTTTCGCTGTGGCCGTGGCTGAATACGTGGAAAATAGGAAAGGAAAACGTTGTTGCAGAAAGAACGAAAACAGCTTTGTTTTCCAATACCTTTACTTCGAAGAGTAAGCCCATCCCCTTGGATTGTGGCGTATACCATACTTTTAGCTCCCATCGGTAATTACGTTTGTGGGACGGGCCAACGGCCCTATATATACTGCCCTTTTCTTTGGCTGTCTGAGCTATATTAACCCGAACGATATCTTGTACCTCAATCTGGGATGAAATCAGGATTGTTGATAGATCAGTGAGGCTCCAGCGTACAATGTACAATGTACGTTGAAGCTCTGGAGTCTGGGCTGTAATCAGATTTGCTGATCGATCAGTGAGGCTCCGTAAAGTATATAGTCTGGGCTGTAACAGTCATTGAGACAGTCGAAGAGGGAGACGCTGCTTTCTCTATTGTTCAAGTTATAAATCATTTGCATTGCCTGCAATGCATTTGCATGTAGATGTTTAACTATAAATATTCGTTATCTATCTGGTCGACATCGCTTCCTGTCTGCGTTTGATCATCACTGCCGATCATCATCCGAGAGACTTCACGTTCCAACGAAGAACGGAGAAGCAATTAAACAGAAGAATCGACAACAAAAACCTTACTATCACTTTCGGTTTCGTTTATACTGTGTTGTGACGTCATGACAGAGTATGTTGTCACGTGGAAGCGGGGCATTGCGACGTTTTGACACTGGCTCCGGCTCGCTCGGTCGTCCGAAATTTGCTGCTGCATCGGCCCTCACAAACACACAACGTGTAGCAGCATACAAGGCAACCGAGCGAGCCGGAAAGTGTCAGAACGATTTTTTTGCTCGCACGTGACCACATACTGTGTTGTGACGTCACAACGCCGTAGCTTGCTCGGAAACGAAACCGAAACTGGCTGCAGAACAGCTAACACGTTAAATTATTTAGGGTACTCTGAGGGTTGTCGCTATATTTTCTAGGGTCTAGAGATCTAGGACCTTGATTTAATGCACAGAAATGAATAGTCGAAAATATCAACTCAGTACCGGTCCCTTTAAATATTATTTTCTAGTGACTTCTTAGGCAAACATGATGTTGCTGAACATGATGATGCTGAAGATAATGACGATGATAATGACCGTGATTTCGATTATGATTCCCTGTGATAGCAGACAACTAAATCTAACTGAAGTGCGTTGCTAGTAAACAGCTATTGCTGCAAAACCGCGAAATGCGGTGGCGAAAGCGGCCAGTTTGGAACGGGGTCCGTTCGTTCAGCGCGGGGAAACTTGGACAACGCGAAGAATAGGAACGGGATAAAGGGCGCTGGGGCTTTAGTTACCAACAACAACAACAACAACAAGATGAACAAATGAAATGAAGACCGATAGTAGAAGAGCCACGGGCCGATGTTCAGACGCATTCTTCCGGCTTTTCTCCCACGCTTCGACCTCCCGTATAGAGTCCGAAAGGCGCCGTCGGGACCGACTTGGAATTGCGGCACCACAACGGACCGGGAGGTCGCATAAAGGCGCGGGGGGTGGGGGTGTAGACGGGATTGGGGCCTTTTTGGGGCAGTGGAGACCGCGAGATCACCGGGCAGGGGGTTGACTCTGCTGATCTGGACGTAGAAAGATGGCCGCCTCCGCCCAGCGGCACGTCCTTCTTACAATAACCTAAAGAAAAAGCGGGCCGGGAGTGGACCCTATGGTATACGCTCGAGTGGGGTCGTTGAACTTTCGCAGAAAGCGTATGGGTTCGAAACGAATGAAAACACATAACGAGCGTGAAGTTTATCAGATGAAAGAATGCTACGAGTAACGTGAACCACACGTCCTCCTCTCTCGCCGAACGGACCCCTCTCCGCGAGAGTCTGCAGTTGGTGATAGATGGTCCGTCGTCTGCTCGATTTGGTGCGTCGTCTGGTCGAGTTGGGCCGTCGTCTGCTCGATTTGGTGCGTCGTCTGGTCGATAGACGCGTCGTCTGCTTTCGTTTCACACCACAGCGACCTCGCGTGGAGTGGCGATGCTTTACAAGCGTGCGATGATTTAAAACGATGCTGCGCGTATGCATTGGCTGCGCAGTGATAGCTCCAGTCATTTTTTTGCGGATCTTGATAAACGATCGATAGGCACAGTGCCGCACACGATTTGCGAGAACTTTGATAGGATATTTGTTGGCGAACGTTGGCCATCAGGGGGAAGTCGACGCAACAGTTCGCCTTCGCAAGAAGGAGTTAAAGTGGACAGAAGAACAGTACACTTATAGCAGCAGCGAGTGGCGAGGAGTGTATATCAAAAGTTGTTGGTCACGGAAAGGCCTGGTTGATAAATTCTTGAGCGTCGGTATACTTCAATAAGGCGTCACGGATTTTAGATGTATCTTTGCGCATTTGGGTCGTTTTGGCGCGGGATGGATGGATGGATGGATAGAAAACATTTATTGGGTCCTGGAAGCTGGGAATTGCCACACAAAGTGGGCTGATCCCACGTCGGGACCGGCCGCGTCGTGGGCTCGCTGGACGGCCCATAGTTGCTCGGTGAGGTCCGGGCTGCGAATCGCTGCCTTCAGCCTGGCCCCATCCTTGGTGAAATTTTCGTTGGTTCGGTTGCACGACCAGGAGCATGTGTTCTAATTGAAGTGGTGCGTTGCAGAGAAGTTCTCGAAACTCGCTATATTTCGAGTCCTTGGCTCGCTTAGAATGTAATGTATAACTCCTCTTTACCGATAAGCAAATAACATACTAAAGCCGAGTGGACTCTCTAAAAATGTATGACGTCATGGCGAAGTTGACAGTTGCGTCACCTTGCGCCTTTCGCGTTTGCGTCGTCCCAGGCCTAAGCGAGCCTTCAATAATGGTACAAGAGTGTGCCCGTTCAGCTGTTGGAAAAGCGTATTTTACGAATGCAGTTCAACGGTCTGTCCTCCACTCCAGCAAGCGAGAGAAATACTTGTTTTCAACATCCCACGCCATCCTCTCCCCTTTGCCGCCTACACGCATCTCGTCTGGGCAGAGGTCAGGTCAGCATCTCTCGCAGCCGGTTGATCGACGGGTCGTTTAGCATTCTGTTCGTTCGCGCTTCAATTAACGGCTCGGTCAACAGGATCCAGCGTAGGCGTCTGGAGCCAGTGGTGACCCCTGGCGGGAGACTGAAAATAAAATAAAATATCAAGAGAGAGGGGAGGGTCGTAGGTGCACTGCTAACAATGGGACTGAGAACGGCGAGCTGCTTCGCTATGCTTGGGCGGTTCCCAAAATTGATCGACTAACTCTACGCGCGTAGTCTTTGTGTGTGACAGCGAGAACTCGTGAGCTCTTTAAACACACTGGCAGCGAGTACCCCTCACGGTAAATATGGTTTAAAACTTTATGCACTGTTAGTTTAAATACAGAAACTTCACCTATTATCACACGCAGTGCGTTAGGAGGTCGTGTAGACAGACATATGAAAGGGTGAAAGTTTGTCTGCTCGCTTATCGCAGGGTTTTTTCGCACGTCTGCTAGCTTCCAGAAAGCGGCCACAGATGGCTGAATTTCGAATTGAGTTACCGACGTGATTGATTGATTGACTGATTGATTGAGTGGACTTACGCTACAGAGGTTGACGCTTGAACTTACATTACCTGGTTTGGCGGCGGCGAAATAGGCAGATATCTGAACGCCACGTTTTATTGCATAAATATCGCTATATTGTCGAAAGGAGTGGAATGTTTTCGAGTGGGAAAAGTAAGTTTCTGCGATCGACAACGATGAACTTCATAAGACTGCGTATGTTACGTAGCGCGTAGTGAGAGCGTACGAGCGCTGGTTCTGTCTTTCATCCGTTGTCGGCATGCGTTGCCACAACAGACGTAATCATATCAAACCGTCTATAACGCCTGCCATCACATGTATCCTCATGATAAGACGGCTTGGGAGAGATATGACACGATAGAAGCACCCTCCCTCTGGTATCTATCTGACAATCTGTCTTTGCAGTGATAAAGAAAGCACAATTATTCTGTGCCTTGCTATAGATCTCTTGCGCCTCATAGGTAGCAGCCGATAGGCTCGTCTAATCCACAAACATTTAATGATATATTAAGGAAGCTAAAGTAACAAGTTGTGCGATACGGTGTGAAAAGAAGCGAGTGATACTAACGAGACGAGTATACTTGCCGAAATCATCAATGAACCCTACTGTAAGCGCTTGTAATTGCTTACTCTGAGATGTAAACAACAACCAAAAAAATGGTCATAGGAGAAAGAGCCCAGCAGACGATAAGACAGGCGATCAGAAAAGAAGACAGGATATACCTTGCCTTGCCGCTGGGGAGGTCAGACAGTGTTTTTGTGTGGGACTGTCCCAGGTACACTTAACTTTACTACTGCTTCAATTATAGTGTAGAAATTGGCCTCCACAGCTCCGTCAACAGCTTTCCTTCGGCGGAAACGCTACTTTAATGTGCTGCACCTGGATGGCGTGCATACGATGGCGCGGAGCAGTCGAACCACAATTCAACGTCCACAAAGCAGTTCCCGGGCTTAATGACTTTCCGCCGCCCTCTGCTCTGCCCTCTCGGCTTTATCGTTTGCGTGGTTCGTTTTTAATTTTCATTTGTTGTTCGACTTTTTTTTTCTTCATTTTTTTTTCGTTCTGTCGCGAAAATACGCACTAACACACGTACTTCTGGCCGCTTTTTCGAAAGCAACTGCTTCTAACCGCCGATACCGGATAGGCTGCAGCTGTGCAACGAGAAGCGTCTGCTAGCCGGTTTTGAGCTGAGCGTAGCAGACGACGTCCGTCTGCACACACTACCTCCATCACCGACCCGCCCACCGCAGCGACCCCTGCCTCTGCAGGCAATTTTTTGTTTGCTTGCCCTTTTCAAGTTTGCTTTAGGATACGAACTCCCCCGCCTACCCACTCCCCAGCCGAACATTTATGTTATGCTATTTTTTTAGGCTATTATGTGTTCTCCGCATTTTCTTTTTACGAACATCCTAGGCAGGTAACGACTCGCTTAAAGGAGGTGACTGAGTGAGCAGACGAGGCCTGTGGCTCTCAGCAGACGAAAAGTCATATATAGCAGACGAAACAAATGACTCGCAGATTGCTGGCGTTTCTCGGAAGATAACAGGTTCAGCGCCTTCCATAACGCAGTAAAAATGGCACCGAGTCAATGGTCACCAGATTCTTCGCTGACCTGTTGTAAACAAAGCCACCTCTGGGTACAGCAAAACAAAAGGAGAGGTAGCAAAACGACACAGTATAAATATACTTGAACGAGATAAGTCCGCGGGTTGTGCCTGAGGGTCACTTTACAATAGTTGAGGCGCGTGCAGTCGATATACGCAGCGGTGCATCGAAGACGAATGGAAATCTCGCTCAAGAGCGGACAACGTCCGTCTGCAGCAGTCAGCGCGCCGCCACTGTGTGAAATTACGCGTGCAATTACATATTGCATAACTATACACTGTATGTGTATAGTTATGTGCAGAATATCCAACTGTGCGGGGTAGCCCCCAGTGCAGATTAGCTAATTTTACAGTTACTCATGGTTGGTCTCCCTGCCTTTCATATTGTGTTCTCTCTATCTCTCTCTCAACACCATCTCTCGTAGTGCTCAATTATCTGCGCAGCAGGTCGACCTGAAGAACAGTGTCAATGAACCGCTCGTGTAAGGGCATTGCACCCGCTATGCTCGTGGGAAGGTGTCATCCGTTTCTAGCTGCGTCGTCTGCTTCAACTTCCCCGTCGGAAGTTGAAGACCGTTGTAGATTGGGCTCCGAGATTGCGCCAGAGAAAAGCATTTGCTGACGCACTACTTCAACGCATTCTGCTGCTGGCAGAGAACACGAATGGCACAAAGAACGGAATGAGGAGTGTTACAGCAATGAAGCGAGGCCGCATGGCGCCCTGCTATATGCCTTTGTGTCAGAGACCTTAGGCACACATTACATGCCAGGGTATCATTAGGTTTAAATTCAGAGTTCGTTGTTTTCTTGTAACTTCTGCGTCTCTCAAAGCTGTCGAGACACGCCAAGAATTCTCAGATGCTGCCAACTAACTGCCATGTAGTTGCAGGAGTGCGTGTTCGATTGCTTTTTGGGAAATTCAGACGCCAGTCCAGACCAGTTATCCTACACGCACGGCTCTAGCATGACGTCTCCGTGATGAGGGGAGATCGGAAGCAGAAGTGTCACGCAGACGACATCCATCTGAACAAGGAAGATCTGAGCAGAAGTCTAGCAGAAGTGACATGCAGACGACATCCGTCTGATTAGGAGACATCAATAGCAGAAGCTTTGTGTACACGACAGTGGTGGTATATCTATGCTACCAAAAGAAGACTCCGCTTCAACGCGCTATATGAAAACACGACAACCGTTGCAAGTGAACGCTACCACAATTGCACTCGCCACGTGATCAAGCAGTCATCAACTTCGCTGTCTGTTTCTCTGCATGGAGTGCGAAGCGCGGTCGGCCGCATATTTGTCATGCAAGATTGTTCGCGTGTAGGTGGCGGCGTTGGCTGCACAAAAGTAACTTGTTTTCATCTAGGGACCTTACACAAAGGAATGGGATGGGGAACGCCGCCAAGCATATGGGCGGCCCTTCAAAATTTCTTGGCGTCGGGGCACACCTGACGAGTCCCGAGATCACGAGGTTTCAAATTGAGGGTTCGTTGTCCTTTGCTACTAAGTGTGTCTCTTTCAAAGCACTCGCGACCACGCCAGAAATTCTTGGGCGCTGCCAACTGCTCTTTGAAACCCTAATTACTTGCAGTCCTATACTCAAGCTACATCAGCTGAGCGAGCTTAATACGCGGACGATGTTGTTCATGAGCGACTGCGCGTCGTCTGCTTCCGCATTGCGGAAGCAGACGACGCTGCAGACAGCGCTGCAGACAGCGCTGCAGACAGTGCAAACAAAGCATAAAGAGCGATAAGTACAGATTAGATAATGTTTGGAAAGGTGCGTGCGCATGCGTGGGCTGCCTAGAGCGACGCTGAAGAGAACGTGCAAGGACGTGGCGGTTAACATTGTACCGCACAATACTTACCACTGTATTATAATGCCGCCTGTACCGGGTCCCGCAGCCTCAGCAAGTGTGCACGTTTTTGCTGACCCCACGCATGACATAACGTATACAGATGCAGATGTGAGACGTTGGCATCGTTGTTTTTCAAGGAATGCTCGAAATATTTCGTTGGTAGATCGTCACCGTGCCCAAGAAGAAGCTGTGAGTTCGCTGAAACATAACGACAAAGTGGTTCCTCTGTAACTTAGCAAAAAGAAAAAAAAAAAAAAAGAAACGAAACGACGCCCCAGTTCTGAAAGCCGCAACTATCGAGACATGTAAAGCGTACAAAATTGACCTATACATCATACGCCGCTCTGAAATATGCACCAATAATTTGTGAGCTTATAGCTCCTGCAAAACCATCCCTCTTGAACACTGGAACAAATTTGAAGCAAGCTGTAAAACATGTCACATTTTGTCCGCTTGTGGACACAAATCGCTTGCGACGCGACGCTCGCCGTATAAATTTGACTTCGTACATGCGCCCAGGCATTGAATGGTGCCCTGTTTTTTTTTTTTTTTTTTTTTTCTGACGCAATGTTCTCATACGAGACAGGAGGAGTACGCGGCGGTGGGTCTGACATCGGAAACGATTACCCACACCACAACGCCGCTTCCGCAAAGGCACGGCGATGCGATATCCTATACAATATAGGCGGCAGTGCGGGCGACTAAAGGCTCAGACATAACCAGAGGATGATGAAACCTCGCAGACTGGGTGGCGGCTGGCGGGGAAAGGGCGCGACATGGAAGGGCGAGCGACATACCGACGATGTATCCTGTGACTTCATTTGCTCTCTTTGCACACGCACCACAAGAGAGATCCCACATATCCCGTATTCACTCGCGTTGTAGGTCCCACCCTTGAGCAAGACCGAAACCCCGTTACTTCGATCAAATTTTCAGTCAAAACGAGAAAGCCAGCTACAAGATAATGTAAGTAAAAGTGAAGAATGTGTATAGGTACAAGTAGAAAAGAAAGGAAGCAGTTGGGCATAATGAAAAAAAAAAGAAAGCAATAAAGTTAGGAGGAGAATTATTATGGGGTTTATTTGAAAGGTGACTACTACTACTACTACTACTACTACTACTACTACTCCTACTACTACTACTACTACTACTACTACTACTACTACTACTACTACTACTACTACTACTACTACTACTACTACTACTACTACTACTACTACTACTACTACTACTAATGCTGCTACTGCAACTCTTAATAATTACTGCCACTTCTACAAGGAGGTTATATACTTTGACTTTATATAACCTCTTTATAAGTCTTATATGACCTCCTTGTTCTACTACTACTGCTACTCCTACTGGTATAGTAATATTATTACATTTCTCAGTTCCCATGTTTTTAGATAAGACCTCCTTTGCTGAAACTACCTCTTAACGTGACACCAGATTCGCTAAAAATAATTACTAAACATTTTTAGCAGTTTATTAACAACTAGCTGCACACACTGTGCGTGGCAATCGCTGCAAAGTTCGCGGCGTCAACGGCGAACCTGACTCCCTTAGGGCCCGCATCGTGTCTATACATCAGGGAAAAAAAAAAAAAAAAACGCGCACGAGTGCGGGTGTTACGCGAGTAAAAACGGTAGCGGCCGCGGTTCCCACAGGGCTTGTGCGTCCGGCGGAGAAACCGCTCCTCCCTTTGAACTCGAACCCCGCACGGCCGTGCACGTGGTTCTATTCTGAGGCCCACAGCCGGGGTTCGCCTTTCTCCGGAAGCCGCATCTCTCTCTCTCTCCCTTTTCCTCCTTCCCTTTCCCCTCCCCCTCATTTCACGTGTCGGGCAAATCCTGCGCCCCCCATCGGCAGCCGTAAATAGTTCGCATTCGTAGCCCGCTATACTTCGGAACTCGGTCGGCACGCCTATACGCCCGTGTATCTGGTTTCGCAAGGCTCCCCAACAAGACGGTGACGACATGGCGTGACGAAATGTGACATCACATGTGACGCGTGACGTGCCGTGCCTGTCCTGTCGCACGAAGCGAACAAACGTTGACGCAAACAGGCCTGTCACGTGGCATGACGCAACAGCAACAACAACGCGAAGCCTATACTGTCCCACGAAGCCGAGAAAATCACCGAAGAAATTAACCGTCCCTTTTGATTGAAAGGTCCATGCAATAAGGGAACGGGAAGCGCGCGAAAATACAACCGTGCCTAAGGTGGGATTCGAACCCACGTCTTTCTCACAACGCGTGCGATGCTGTACCACTTAGCTGCCGCGGCGGATGTTCTCCGGTTGGTTTTCTCCTCGTACCCCTCTTTCTATCCTCTTCCCCTACCCTGCCTTCTGAGCAGAGTAGCAGGCTAGATGATATTATTACCTCAGGTCGACCTCCCTGCTTTTCCCCAATAAGATCTCTCTATTTGCGCTATAGATATATCCCTGATGATGATCGATGATTGGCGTCCCCTTCGAAAAGGGGCGGCGACAAATAGTCACCTAGCCATGCTTGAGCTACGGTACTTGAGCTAATCAGGCATTATGCACTTCTGTTGCAGTCTAGCACTTCGCCTATATCTCCCTGACACTTTCTCTGTTCGTTGGGAATGTTAGCCAGCGCCGCCCACGGCCATGGTGACGGATGTGAAACACCCAGGCGGCACGATTTAACAGGACACTAAAAAAGGAAGATCCAGTTAGGATGTAGTAGTAAATTAGGCTTCTGCAATAGCAATGCGGCCACACTTATAACGTGAGAAGAAGCTTGGTAAGCGAGAAAAGAAAATGCAGAAACGAAATACAACTGGCAACGACGCCGCCCCAAAATTCTCGCACCAGCGCGCCATGACGCCATAGAGTCCGACGTCCACGCGGCTCTATTTATTCGTCTATCAGTTACAAAAGGATGGCATTGGCTTCTAAGAGAACCAATGACTCCACCTAGCAAACTTCGGACTCCTCCTTTGCGTCAAAGGGCCAATAATGCGAGAAAATAGTTCTTTTTTTTTTTAATTGCCCGACGACACTCCAACGTCGTGCTTCGCGGCGTGTCTCTGCCACTGAGGTACCGTAATCAGTTCATAGAAAGAAAAATGGGACCATTTTCTGCCGAGTGAAAATGAATTCTCAAAAGGGATATTTCACCCGTCTAAATTGATCTAGCGGTGACCTGTAGTGTCCCTTTGACATCTCCACGAACATTCTTGTCAGGATTACGTCATTGGAAGCTGCACGCAGGGGCTCAAAACGTTGTTTCGCAAGTGGCTCGGGCAAATGCGCGGCGCGGTCCTGACGAAACGCCGAATTACATCTTCTCTTTCAAAGTTCGAATTGGTGGAATTGTACGTTCCACAGGACGACAGGGAAGGCGACAGAACTACTGGCAGGCCCTCACGTGCCGCAGTAGATACGTTTCACAAGAACTATCGCGAAAATGTGCCATCTCTCTTGCGGCTCGAAGTCCCCCACCCCCCAAAGAGCCGACCTCCCCGATATGGCAGGCAACATGCAACTATCCGTAAATGCGGGTGACTCGCGATTGCGCGTACAATAAAGCATGGCATCCGAGATCGGTGGCTCAACTCCGAGTGAGCAGCCCGATCGCGGAGGCCATAAATGAGACCGAGTTTTCTAACCAAAAGGAAACGTACATCCGGTGCACATGTTGGTATCTACATTCGCAAGGGGCTTTCTAAGCAAAGCAATAAGTCTACGGGCGCATGCATAATCCTTGCAAATTGTTTCGTTTATAACGCGATACTTTGTTGAAGATGGTCAATTTGCAAGTTAACAACAGAAGGACGAAGTTCAGGCAAATTCATGTGTACTACCTGTCATTCCCATGATAGGAATAACATTTTTCGCTAATCAAAAATTAGCTCTTTCTACGCATTCAAACGCACATTGGACTACTGTCCATGCTTCAACCATTCCAGAATTTTTACGCCTTTTATTACTTTTGGATGATCCACAAGTCACTTAAGTACTATGAACATGCTAGTGCAAGCGTCCGTGCAACGCAAACCGATTAGATGAGACGTTGGCATTGAATAAGGTCTTCGTTCATTCATATCACGCGTAGCTGCGCTCTCATTGACATCCTGCGCTGACAGGCCGTAGTGGCTGTTGACCGACCCCCCGCCTCGTTTGCACTGTCTTCGGAGAAGCTGACGGCGTGTGCATAGCCTGCTGTTAACAAAAGACGTCACACTGTGAAAGCGTAGGCCGGGGTTCAGAAGTCAAGTGAACACTGATGCATTGCGATTGCGTCGGCGACCGCTGCTTGCACTGGTAGAATGCTGCATACAGGCAAGGAAGGCCTCACCACCTCGTTCGATTATGACTTCATGCAATCATAAACGTTTCGTCGAACAATACTCGAAGTCAGGGGCTTTTTCCCCGCCGTTTGCTCGAAGGGCGCCCTCTTTCGAAGAGCAGGCACAGAGAACACGTCCGCCATACAGGGCCATACAGAGAGTTTTCTGCAAACGACGAACACGTGACAGGTGCACTGACGCATTTAGGCATAGTATAACGCTATAATAACCACAATCAATGGGAGAGCCACGGCGTCTCCATTCAGCTTCGCGTTGACTCAGCAAGGCGGAATTGTTTGAACGAGTTGGTTCTGCATTTCGAATGTATGTCGGTACGAAGCAGGAAGGGACAAGACACATGGATTGTGCTTCCAAATGACCTTTAATACACGTGTGCACAAAATTTATGCACAGATGGTTGAAAGAAAGACAGAAAAAATATATCGTACACTTAGATTTCAGCTAGAATTAAAAGCAAAAATACCAAAACAGAGGAATGAAAAAGCAGTTAGCATGAGATCACCGGTGTTATATGCACAAACGAAAAGGATAAAAGAAATCGTAAGTAGTCTGAAAAACCAACAGAAACAAGCAAAATGCAGTCTCGTCATCGTCAAAAGACATTATCTTACGCTAGCAAGATAGGAAAGATCCTTCTCAGATTAAAGTATAATGAAGGCATGCCTAGCGCAGCCATTGCTTTAACTGACAATCTTGGTCCTCTCCGTGATTTCGCGAGTTGATTGATCAACTTGATGGTGCCTTTGATCGTGTCTTTGACCGAGACTTTGACAACTTGCCAAGTAAACCACAGGAATTAGTTCGGTCCCTGTTCAATTGTGGTCATGATCCAGTTGTATCCACGATTTAGCGAGTCGTTTGATCAACTTGATAGAGTCTGTGATAGTTGCGATCGAGTCCTTGATGAAGTCTTGATCGAGACTTCCACATCTCTTGAACTGAAATTGAATTGAAATTGCTTATTTGCCATCCAGTACATTTACAGATGGGGGACTGTAGGAAAAAAGCTGTCCTTGAACAGCTTGACGCGTCTGCAATTGATCTTACCAAGTAAATCACAGGAATAAGTTCCCTGTGCAACTGTGGTCACTTATGAAGGCCCGCTGACCCGTTGCAAAAATTATGAGGGGCAAGCAGGCAGATGCCTGCATGGCGGGCTGCGGTAGCATAATACGTAACAATGTAAAAATGGTTCGTCAGGATTCCTAGCAATTTCCTGCAAAGAGCGCGGAGGCCAGCACAAGTTTGATCGTCTGATCAAATCAGCGTAATCGCCAGGTGCAGCTATCAAACGACTCGCGAGATCCCGAAAACAGCCGTGATCTGAGTTTACACAATGGTCGTGCTAGCATGCCTTCATTATGCTTCAGCTGCAGAGAAGGTAGTTTCTATTCTTGCTAGCGTGGATGATGGTGTCTTTTGACAATTGCCCGACTGTGAGAATGTATGGTTTCTTTTGGTTTTTCACGCTTACTAGTAGTTAGGTTGACTTGTCCGTTGGTGCGTACGGCACTTTGTGATCTCCTGTTACCTGCTTGTCGGTTTTTTTTTTTCATTTTCAGTGAAATCTAAGTATGTTTTATTCTTGTGTTTTTACACATCTCTATATAACACAAATGGTGTCCACAAGTGTATTAAAAACAGTAGCAAGCACAGCTCATGTGTCGTATTGCCTTGTTGTGTTAAAGAAATGTAGAATTACGAGGAAATTTACAAAGATAAGATGTAGAGGTGACGCCACAACAACATCTATTGCCACAAGCACGATATTAGACAAATTCCTGTATTACCCATAATTTCCATTGTAGCTGAATTTCTTTGGACGGATTTCGTTGTGGTAGTTGTTTAAAAACTGCATAAGAACGCGAAGGTTAGCGTGACATTAAAGCCGGCTGCCCCATAACAGTTAAGAAATTCAACTTACTCATTTTCTCATAAGCAGACATACCACAAACACACGAACTATGTTTACAAAAATAAAACGCAAATGTAAATTAGAGAAAGACAGTTTTTAAGCACCCGCGGTAAGTACAATAAAGAAACACTGTTGTACGCGTCATACACGAATGTCATTGTTCAAGTAGTCTTGATATCAAACACTCAATACTGAGTTCATCAATACCGTGACATCAACACTCAAACATTTAGTTCATAAGAATGTACAAATTAATTTAGTGGACTTGCTGTCTCCATGGTAATCGCTTAGAGGCAGCGTTCACTCCGATTTCCGTTGGAGACCCGACGTTTTGTAGCACTGACTGAAGAACTTTGAAACACCCAGCATGTACTTCGAGATTTGCGCGGAGCGCTCGCAATCTCTGAGGCCATGCTCCCAGTATAATGAGACGTGACAGAAGTTTCGAATGTGCGGCAGTCGGCGTCTGCTCAGTTTCACGCCCGAGATAAACGCTCGGCGGTGGCGCCCGCCTGACAAAACGTAAAATGAATTAGATTGAGCTGATAACGACGGCCGCTTCTTCTGCGTCTAGTCGTAGGTGGAGTCGCGCTTGGTAATCTTACACCTCGTGAGCTCGCGATAAGCGCGATCCACGGTCGGTCTCCTTTCGAGCGTTACGGTCATAACGGACACCGAGGAATCTAGCGCATACGGCGGCGTCAGGTTGCCGGAGTCAATGACTCTCGTACAGATGGAATCACTCTGAGAATGGTCAGGCGGCCAAGTTGGCCGCCATTTTTCGCAATAAAAGACAAAGAAAAAAAAAAAAACACGTGCCATTCCACTGCCGTGAAGGTGGATTACCAGTGAAGCACACGACATAGAGGTGACGCAGAATTTAGACCAAAGGTATGAGCAAATTTCATTCCTCTTGAGCGGCGACGGCGGTCATCCCGAAGAAAGACACACGCACATACGCTTTTGCTTTGATCGGCGGTCTTGATCGGCGGCATACATTCGCGCGGAAGACTACCGCCACCTCGGGGAGCCGCAGGAAACTAGACACGCGTGACGGGACCGCCACCCGGCACGCAAGCGCTTGGAACGACGACAAATGGAGGGTGGTGCGAGCGTACACATGGCCGACGCTGGTCGCACAGCGGCAAATCTTTGAGAAACCCTTACTATCTACGTGAGAGTCTACTGATTTTGAAAATGGTGTCTATTGATAAATAATCTACTGAAAATGCACATCCAAGTGATGAGACGTATAAGTTTTGCGCAGAATGAAGCGAGTTTGCATGAAATTCGGGAGCTGAGTTTTTGCGCAGGCACACCTGTTGACGGACACGAAAAATGCATAGAACTCTAGCCATAGACAGCTTCGCTGCAAAACACAGGCCGACGCCGCAATGAGACCACGCATGGTCATGCCGGAGGCTGGGTCCCTGGGCTAAAGATAAACATGTGAAACCCACGGCGATGCAGCAGCTGCGGGCGTTGGCGCAGTCCCCCAGCCAGCCTCTCTATAGACTAACTCTATAGACAAGTGTGATTCCGTCAGCACGTCTGTCTGCAGCTCATGCATGGCCTGGAGCGTCACTCATTCACACCACACATACCAGCGATCATGGCCTCCCAGTTTGGGCGGTGCGCGCGCTGTCTCCGTCCGATCTTGTAGGTCACGGATCGAGTGATCAGCGAATTTCTGTCAGTGTTATACCCAAGCAGAATATTTGCGCCGCCAAAGAGCAGTACTAAATCATTTTTTGAGTGGTAAATGACATTCTTTTAAAACTATATTTCCACGTGCATATAGTAGCGTATTATGTGTCATGCGGTATCGTACCTGGACGGCCTGCGGTCCTTGCCGCCTCTGACGCGAGGAAGGTGAGGATGACGAAACTGAGGCTCGTCGACGTGTAGGATGCGCTGTCAGCAAAGTTGCCGGGAAATTGGAGGGGAAAAGAAATATGGCAACACTGCTGAAACAAGCCAGCAACGGCTGTCAGCGCTTGCAATGTCTCGTTAACGTCCCCGGCGGCAACCGACCGAAGGGTTATTGTTACCACTCTCGTTTTCGTCGATCGGTCAATGCCGTCTTCGTGCGTCGCGCGTTTTCTGCCCAGCATGGGGTTAACAATTTCCAAGCCTACGCATACCTTTCCAAGGACACGTCGCTGGACTGTTGCTATAGCGCTTGTTTCTGAACCTTAAAATGGTGTTGTAATTGCGCACACATTTTCGCAACTGTATAGGTGCACAAACGCCCGAAGTCAACCGTCAAGGGCAAAGAAGCATGATGTCTGTTCTCGTTGACGAGTCCGGTAAGGCGTCACCGTTCTTCTGACGTCACGCCGTCAGACACGTGATCACTCTCCGGTGCGAAAAGATGTCACTCGAACGCAGCGGCGTCGGAGCGTTTGCAGCATGACGCGGCGTTCGAGTGATATCTCTTCGGGCCGGAGAATGATCACCTTTCTAACGGGGTGACGTCAGAAGAAAGTTGATGCCTTACCGGACTCGTCAACGAGAACAGATAGATGATCCGGCATACTTCCGAACGAAGGGCAGGCTTCGGTAACGTTCGCGGGCCTCTATGTGAGTGAATTGAATGGTTTCGGTCGATGCTTCCGAATTAAATGCTTACGGGCCTTGAGTGCTACCCACCCAAGGAAATCGCGCGAGCTCCTGCTGACCTTGTCACTGTCAAAGCAGCGGGAACTCGTTGAAGATGGGGTCACAAGAAGTGTACGCGACGGGACCTAAGACTCAAGGAACTGCAAAAAAAAAAAAAAATACCGGCTAGAACTTTAGACTGATAGAGTTTTGTATGAAACTGTGTTTTCGCTTCTGTTGCGAAAGAAAAATAATTAATATTGGTGCAGAATGTGAATGCGAATGAACTTTCTTATTCTTTCTTAAATTCCGTGCTCAAGCCGTGTGGCCGGTGACGTCACTGCGATGCCATGCCACCAATTCCACGGTATTTTGGCGGTATGCTAGGCGTACTCGAGCAGTTCTTGTGAGGGAAAAGTTCTTGAAAGCTTGCGAAGTGGGTTTAAGTTTACTCTGTAGAATGCAGTGTAATACTCCTCTGTCGGTGGACGCTGAACTACAGCTTAAGTAGAGAGGCTGCCATGATCTATGACGTCACTTCCGGCTGGTGCCGGAAATTTGAGTAGGTGTCGTCGCAGTGTATTTCGTTCTGGCGTCATTTCAGTGTACCGGAAGTGCCATGAGTTATCTGTAAATCTGACATAGAAAGGCGCGTCTCAACAGCGGTTGGCATTGAAGAAAGACAATGTCTTCTGGGACGCATTAGTGAACCACGTGGCTTACTCTTGCATAGAGCCCTTTACTCGTCCTCGAATTTACATAACCTTTATATTTTATTTCTTTCAATGCGTTAGCATTAGAAAGTGTCAAAGAAGAAAATGAGTATGTATGTGAAGTGTGAGAAGCCGGTCATGTGGTAGAGGTATATATATATATATATATATATATATATATATATATATATATATATATATATATATATATAGGGCCACTGACGATGGTCTGCTGCAGTTGGACTTGCACTACCACTGTCAGTTGAACTTGCACTACTACTGTCAGTAGCACTTGCACTTCGCTCCTCGAGAAGGCAGGACGTGTGTACAGTGAGCTCCTAAACAACGCTTTGCAATATGGTGAACGCGGTTTAAATCATGGATCCGGGACGTCAAAAAGGTGCAGTGTAATGTTGACACATTTCTCTCGCACTTACCGATAAATCGGCGCTAATTTTTTTTTGAGACTGCACTACCTTCGGGATTGGCCCATGTTCGCTATCTTCGGGATCAGTTCGACTCAGCTCGGAAACGGAAGTACGTCACACTTCCGGTTCCGGTTTTAGACGCTGCAGTTTGAACTAGCGCATCTGGGTTTCATTTCGCCCTTTTTCTCGCCAATTACGCATTACTAGTGGTCCGTACGTAGCTCTATACGCTAACTTAGTGCGTCTTTTTTGTTTCCATGCAGGCTTCATTTTGACGCCTTTTTTTTTCGTTGTTCGCACACGCAGTACCATTAGCTACCCAAATAATGAGGGTGAACACGTGAGGTGCCATCAAAGTCATTCAAAGAGGCCTAGAGATACGTAGTGGGGTCTTGAAGACGGGGTGTGCTAGGTGGAGCACGCAACGGGTGTGGGCTTCAATCCAGCTCATCAGCTGCTGCAGTGCTGAGTACTTTCCTTTGAAGCTGTGAAAACGCCTGACTTTTTATTTATTACATGGTATGGTACTACTACTGCTACTATACTACTATAACAATACAGCTACTACTACTTCTGCTGATGGTATATACTATAGCTACTACAGCAGCAGCTGCTACTGCTACTACTTCGGTTGGCGGCGGTGGCTGTGCTGCTATTACTGTACTATTTCTACTACTACTACTACTACTACTACTACTACTACTACTACTACTACTACTACTACTACTACTACTACTGCTACTACTACTACTACTACTACTACTACTACTACTACTACTACTACTACTACTACTACTACTACTACTACTACTACTACTACTACTACTACTACTACTACTACTACTACTACACTATTTCGACTACTGCTACTAACCACCGTGGTACCACCACTACCACCACCTGTTTTCAACGGCGTCTCTCGAGGCACGAAATGAGACCGGGATAAAGACAGAGAGTGTATCGCAAGCCCATTTGGCATAACCAATGTTGTCGCTGCTTGCGCATGTGACTGTTAAGTTGAAACTTGTCAGCTCCCTTCATTCAGGCTCTCTCGTGCCTCAGAGGCGCGGGTGTCGTGGCCGTGTATATGAATGCGTTAGCAGCAGGAGTGTCAAAGTGGAAAAACGTACACACACACACACACACACACACACACACACACACACACACACACACACACACACACACACACACACACACACACACACACACACACACACACACACACACACACACACACATATATATATATATATATATATATATATATATATATATATATACATGCGTGTGTGTGTGTCTATTCAGCTCCTGAAGAACATCATGGTGAACACGGTTGCAATCATGGATCTGGTTTCTCAAATGGGTGCGACGCAATGCTATCGCATTTCTCTCTTGCATATACCGCTAAATCGCCACTTAATTTTATTCGCGGCTGGCTTATATTCGAGAAATGGCGGTATCTCGCACCGCGCGGCCGTGTGGCGGCATAATCGGGCAAGGTCGAGTGCTCCGGAGACGCCGAGGCAGAAAAATGTCGCGTGTTTCGCGCCACGCGTGCGTTCCGGCCGCTGACTCGCTCTCTCTGATTGGCTCCGCCTGCTCCGACGCTCCGGTGCAAAACTTGACCGGACCCTGCACTATCGTGAGGCGCGGCCACTACGCGGGCGTGCGTAAACACTAGTAAACACCTTAGTCGCGAGGTTATTCACGTCCCGTCTCCCTCGCTTTTCGTCGAGAGGTTTCTTTTGAAGATGAATTTGCTTCGAGGGTTTCGAAGCCTTCCGGCTAGCCTACGCGCGAACGAAGGGTTCCCGTAGCAATGGCTGGGATTACACAGTTGCGACTGAAAACAGAATGTTGACAAACTCTGCTAGCTGAATCCTCTCGCCGGGACAATGTTTTTAGACGCGGACCCACTTCCAAAAGTTATCTGGCAAACACTGTCGCTCAAAACGGCGAAAGGCTAAGAATAGTGTCAGCATTGTCGTCTGCTCCTATTTACCAAATACCTAAGCTTTAGATCTGGTGCGTGCAGTTTCGTGCATTTTCCTAGAGACATGCAGTTTGCACTGTACAGTACACCCAGAATGAACTTGCGTGTACTGAACATCCCGAAAGCATTTCGACAGATCAATTACCGAGTGCGGGATTTGAGGCAACAACAGACAGGGCCGAAATGGATCCGTGGGGGTGGTGGCTTCAACAGTTGGTCGCCGGGAAGTAGTAATAATTCAAGAAATTTTGCCCGCATAAAGCGTCAACTGCAAGTGATTTCCGATGACAAATTCGGGTCTATCTTGCACTTTGAGCACGTGCTCTTGGCTCACAAACCACCACTCCATGCAGTTGCACGTCGACGAACTTGCAGTCTGTTATTGCACTAGCAGCGTGCGGATACTACTCGCCTTGGATCTTGAAGGCCGTGTGTTTGCTGCGGTGTAAGTACTGTGGCGCCACCTAGCACGCACTGAGTACAATGATGGCTGTTGTCTCGGAGTTCCCAGTGCTCACCTTTGCGCCTTTCTCGCTCGTTTCCGTTTTTTTTTTTTTTTTTTTGCTTGAATAAACACCTGACATACACGAATCTTCAGACAATATGGCGCGAATCAGTACAAACATTAAGTGTATATAACCTACTATCGCAAGTAAAACGCCAGCCGATCGCACATCTCTGAGGCACATACGACGTCGTAGCTTCACACAAGAGATTCTACGAAAAAAGTCAAAACAGTAAGTTTAACTCACTATTACCAAGTAAAATTGAATAGAAAACATAAATACACTCCTCATTGGTCAGTGAGCTATACAAGAATTGATATGAAGGCGACGGGATTGGAGCGATCACCGCTATCCGGATTACATGGTCTACGTGTTTCCCGCGCCGGAGGAGGTAGATGCCCGGAACTTTCTGACCCGGCTTTGCCGATAAACAGGGCCATGTGGTGCGTCTCTGCAAGGCGAGATAGCTGCAATGCACGGCTGGCTTTCCCGAGTCAAAACGATGTCTCTCTCTATATCTCTCTTTTTTTCTCCAGCCTTGCGTGAAACGTCCGAGATTGCGTTTATCTGCGAGCTACCGCCATTGACGGCGCACTGTGGACGCATGATACACAGCGCTACTGCCATTGCTTTTGAGGGCTGCCGCTGGCGCGTCCACCCCGCTGTTTTAGCGAAGAGATAAACGCGTCGCTTCGTGAGCATCTGCGCGTCCGCCCGACATCTATAGGTCTGCGCTAAATTACTTGACTCTATAGGTCGCGTCGTCCGATAGATATCGGAACTTTCATTTTTCAAGCGTAAGGCACACATAGTTCAACCGACATAAGGACCGGATAATCCCGCACCCCGGGTTGCCTGTCTTTGACATTTTCAAATTCCGTCGTGTTGTCGAATTTGATTTTTATCCAATCGGCTCAAAACGAGTTCATTTTTTTTTGAGCTGATCAGAGAAGCCAGAGCTGCGAAGACGGCGGCTTCGACAATATGGAGCAATTTAGATGTGTCCAGAATAAAACCCGCCGTTGAAAAAGTTTAACCACCACCGCCACCGTCACCTCGATGCGTGCATATCTCGTATGAAAATATTTGAACCTGTGTTGGTCGCACTATTTCTTAACGCTACTGGTCTTCCTCATTTTTCATCATTCCTTTGTACACCAGCTGTTAAGTGAGACCTTCTCCTGTAGCACTCGAATGCCAAACACTGGCATTGTGTCTTTATGCTGCGCTATAATAATCGTCATCGTCATCACCATATCGAACTGCAGTAAGAATGCACCTTCCAGTGATCTCCGGTTAACTCTTGTCCTGAGTCATCGGACTTTACCATTCTGTGGCTGTAATTTTCCCTACGTGTTTGAAAATTGTAGGTTTTAACGTTCCGAAGCATCTTACGGGACCATGAGACGTCGATGGGGAGCCTCCGGAAAGATGGATGCTATGAGAGTCCCCTTTGAAACGGGTCAGTGGGCTGCACCACCAATCTCTTGTTCTTATTATGCCTAATGTCCTACCCATTGGTCCTACCTACCTAGAGTAGCAAAGTAGGTATAGGGTGCCTCGATGTCCCACTCCCCCGCCGGCTGGGGTGCATGGAGGGCATCGAGGCACCCTATAAATAGCAAAACTGTAGGGCCATCTAGTGACACTTTGTCCAACTACAACGCGTCAGAAACATTTTTGCTTCTGCGTGAGTGTTTTCGTCGAAGGAAAATGGTGAAAAGACTGGCAAGTTAACGATTACGTCGCTACCGACGCGTCGCACCAGCATATATCCCGAACATGCCAAGTCAATGCATTATTAGCTCTGTGTGCTCTCTGGTTACGCTCTGCGTCGCTACCAGCATTGTTGCTGCCGTACACCTCTCTGATAACCCGGCATTTAGCAAACGCTGATACGTTTACGGAAAAACTCTATATATATGACTCCGCTTCACTGCACGTAACTTCGTAGACAGAGCGCGGTCGCCGCAAAATACACACGCATGGCGGTCTGCGACTGCAGGGGAGACAGATTGCGAATCCCAGCCGCCGCGACACTGAGGCAGTAAAACGCTGCAGCTGCAGAGAGGAGAGAGAGAGAGAGAGAAATACGACAGTATACTAAAGACAGCAAAGTGGCGCGCGTCGCGACACAGTTGCGTAATCAACGCCGATACAGACATAAATATTTGAGACGCATCGCTCAGTCGCGCATGGTGGTATGTACTATAGTGGTGTGTGGAGATTTAAACGCTCACACACACACATACATACACATACATGCACATACATGCACACACACTGACGTAACTTCGAAGTAGTAAAAATGCACGTACAATAATGAGACTTAGAAGCTGCCAGGCGTCTCCGGCGATGGACCCCTGGCAGCCTAGCCCCGGGCACCAACAGCCATAACCGCCGGACAAATAAAGTTTATTCCTATCCTATCCTTAGCAGCTGTAAAGGATGGGGAACACTTATAAGACATTTTAATTTGATAGTTAAGCAACACGTCGTGGTAACTCCGTGGCCGTTGCGTTGCTGGGCGTTTGCGAGCCGGGCCTTGGCGGCCGCATGGTGTTGCAATGCAAGAAAAAAAAAGAACGCTCGTTTACCGTGCATTACGTGCACGTTAAGTAACCTAATTAAACCGGGGCCATCCATTACGGCGTGCCTCGTGATCGTTTCCGCACGGAAGAACTCAGAATCCATTTTTTAAACAGCGGAGCTGTTCTTAGTCGAGCGTGCGCCGTCGATGACGGCGCCGTCACGCAGGAGCAGAGCCGGAGAGGTCACGTGACCCACTCGCCGGGAGGAGAGGAGCCGACCAATCGGAACGCGCGCCGGGGAGGAGGAGGAGAGGCGCCGGGGTATAATAGCAGGTGCTTTGCGCCGCGCGCTCTTCGCACGATGGAAGCCGTTCGGCGCGGGCGGCGTCCATCGGCTGCGATTGTCGCATACGTTTTTTTTTTTTCGCTGCGCTAGTCTTCGTTTTAGACCGAAGGAACGACCACATCTCCGCTGTTTCAACAGATTTCACTTCGTGGAACAGGCTGCATTTATTATAGTAAAGCTACTCTTGAAATGCCGGCGCTGGTGTCATCGATTTTACCGAGACAACACGACAGAGCAATATTTGCTCACGTTATGTAGATCAGTGATGACCGGTGCTTATCAAAATAATAAAAAAACGAGAGTGATTCACTGTTCTCTTTTTTTTTTCTTTTTGCGGTCGGCATTTGGCGGCCGCAGCTATCAGAGCGAGCCAGCGTATCATGATGTCATAACAGAACCAACTCTTGGGTACCAAAAGTGATGGTAGTTAGCAGAAACAAATATTACATTAAATAGCTTAGGGCGCTCCGACGTATGCCAGTATTTTTTCTATACTTTACAAGGCTGGGACCTTCATATCTAACGCAAAAAAAAGAAAAGACACCCGAAAACATTATTTCAGTATACTACTTTTAAGAGAGAGAGAGAAAAAAAACTTTATTTTCATATGTTGGGTGGTAAAGGTCACTTCCAATGCATAACTTACGCCCGCCGCATCCAGACTAACCGAGTAGAAGTTTTTATAGTACATTCGACTGGCTCCTACCCCGCTCCATGCTTGGTTTGAAGCGTCGCGGAGCCTTCTCGAGAATGGAGTCATAGAAAGGCTACCCCAGCCAAACGTCCAAATGAACGTCCGAATGAACCAGGCGGACGTGAACCAGCCGAGTGCAATCCGCATCGCGAGAGCGCTCCATGGAACGCTCTAAAACGACACGTCGAATGCACCATTACATTAGTGGGCGGAAGTGAACCTTAGGTTCCGTTTCCGTAAGCCCACCTGGGTCCCAGAAAATCCCAAGTAGACTTCAAGTCCCTGGGCACGCAAGCCGTTTACGCCCCTTAGCTATAAGCTCTCTATATGTACAGGTTGTTCTAGCTAGCTGTTCAAGGAAGAAAAAGTATGTATTTAAAGAACACTGTGCCAGATATAATTTTAAAGCCTACTTTTACATATATACCTATGACGACGCTGTTACCTATGTTACGCTGTCGTCATATATACCTATGACGACCGAACATTGCAGGTATCATAATTTTATCTTGCACCGTGTCTTTCAAAATATTTTTTTCCCCTGCATTGAACAGTTTGGCTAACCTTAAAGCTTGGACACACGGTATAGTATCGCCGCCTCGTATACTGAGGCGGCGATTCGATGGGGCACCGCCAGACCTATACTGTCGCTGTGATTCACGGTTCGCTTGACGAATCACGCGAACGCATGCAGCTCTCCCAACTGTCGTGCGTATTTAACTAACTCTATAGCAAGCATTGAAGTGCCCTGCACTCAGCTATTCGTACACGTGCACGCTGCCCGGCGCAGCAGCTGCTGGCGGCACTCGACGTGGAGCTCGGGCTCCGGCCTGTCTGCAAAAAAAAAAAAAAAAAAAAGAAAGAAAAAAAAAGAGAGAAAGGGGGAAAAAAGAAAGAGGCAGCTGCGAGACGCGTTGCTCGTCGTGAAACAGCTGGACGCTTGTCTCCGTTTCTTTCTCCGCTTTCATCCTTTTGCACGGCCTTCAAGTTTCCACAGTCTTTCGCTCTGCTATTTGAGTGCAAGCTTTATGCTCGATTAGTTCGCTGACCGAAACTTCCCGAGACGAGTGACCGACAGGCCGTTGTTTTTTTTAAGACGCTGTCAAAGTCGATTGTAGTACGTTCACTGCTTTCTGCCCGCTAAACGCGCGAAATGAGGAGAGACAATGCTTGGCCGATGGATATAGGGCAACGTGCGCACTTGTCGCAGCTGCGAAATAAACATTGTAGCAAGTCGCCTCTTACACGGAACGGGCTTATTCCACATATGGCCGTGATAACTGTTGGCCGCGCGATCGCTGCGATGTAGATGTTCACAGCAATATATAGCTGGGTCATTAAACGCGTGCGCGCCCGTATCGCGGCCCTCGAGAGCCGCTCGATCGAAATCGGCAGCCGGTGAAGTACGTCCTGGAACGATTTCCAAAGAAAGGTGTCTATTAGTGCTTGCCGATATCCGTCACGCCGGCTGTCCGGGTTGAACGGAGGAGGGAAGTGAGTCCGGTCTCTCGAAAACCGGTTATCCGGATTTCAAGAAACCGATATTCAGGATATCCGGTTTAAGTAACCGGTTAGCCGGATATTCGGTCGCGAATATTTGGTGTTTAAAAAAGGAAAGGTAAGGATGCTAACCACAGCGGATATCGGGTTTGCAAGAGCGGTTGCAAAAATAACTACAAATATAAGAATACAAGAGAGAAAGGTAATTTCGGCAGAAGTACAGGAGAACAAATATCCGGTTATCCGAATATCCGGATGCTATTAACCGACCAACCGACCGAATAACAGATCACTCCGGTTACCCGGTTTTCAAATTCGAATAACCGTTGAATCGAATAACCGGATAACCCGTTTTTCCGCAAGAACGGTTTGATATTGCTGCACAAATGTCTATAATATTTTATCCTATCGCACCGTATGGGCAACCAGCGCTGAAACTTCCCGTGTCGAGAGCAGCGCCATATCACATAGCCTATATAGCATATATCGAGCGGTGGAAACAGTATAGCACAGGCTTCGATTTCGTGTCACCAGTTTCACCGCTCAATCTTTACGCGCACATGTGTCCAGATTCTGGTCTGACTGGGAACCGGCGTTATATAATACTACATGGCTCTCAAATAGAACACTTATATATGAGTAGGACGCTTGCAAAACCCTTGTAAAAAATATAAGATTTTCATGTAAGATATAAAGTGATATCACAAATTTGTCCGCATATAGAATGCTCTAAGGAATGCAGTTTACAGAATTGCGATATCTGTGCAGAGCTACGAATTTGTAAAATTCGTGCTTTTATTTTTTTTCAAGCTTACCAATTTTTGAAAAGTGCTGCTAAAAAATTGGAGGACGCTTAAGCTTCGCCTTTAAGAGTAGAACGCGATAGCGCTATCGGGACCCGTTCGCATCGCATCGTTCGCATACGGCAAGTAGGCTTCATTCACTGCAACACTGAACGTGGGAAAGCCAGCTTACAAAGACCAAGCTTACACCGATCCCCTAAAGTCGGCTTCAATTTTAAACAGAAATGCATTGCTGGAAAGACGTTTTCCAGGGTCTTATATTAAAATGTGAAGGCCCTAGCACCTTTTTTATTATATTATTAATTGTTTGCTATTGCCCGACGCGCGCGCGTGTGCAAAACGCATAAGGCAGGTGAAGTCACAATTTGACCTGCCGAGGATGCGAGTGCCATCTGGATATCATTTTCGCAAGTAAACTACCCGAGCTCGCAGCTGTAGGTCAGGTAGAAATGCTGGAAAAGTGGTTTGTGTTTGAGTTTCCAAGTAACAGAATTATGTTTTCTCGTACATTCAAATTACAATCCGACGCCACCTTGTCTGTAGGTTGTGGTTAAGTCGTACTGTACGATTTTTCTGACGGATTTCACTTTGAGAAATTCAATTGTTTTTCACCAACACCTTGCACCACGTGGAGAGCCTGCGCGGTCGGGGTGGTTGGGGATGATTTTCTCCGCCATGGACACTGACATCGCACGTCGATGCCGCATTTTCTGCGACACGCCCCCCCCCCCCCCCCTTTAACGCTATCGCGTTAAAGAATTCAAATATAAATAAAATTCCTTAAATAAAATTTCCGCTTCCAGCAGTCAACGCCCAGTGGTTGTCTCCGAAAAGCGTTTCTGGGTTTTAAATGTATTTGAAAAGGCGGCATCGGAGTTGGGCCCGAGCTAACGCTTGCTCTTAAGAGAACTTAACGACCGTTGTCGTACCAAATGTTATTCAAAGAACAGCTTGCAACGCAACCTGCGTCGGAGTCCCACATTGTCACTTTTAAACATAATTATCATCAGTTATAACGTAAAAGTTACCCTGCGTATAGCTCACTCGAATAGACAACAATTTCATTGCATGTTGATCTTAGCCAGGTCGTCCGTGATTTTTGTTTCTCACGTTGCGTTTTACCGGCTCCACCTTGGAAGTCAGACAGCTACATGTTTGTATGACTGCAGCGGTGAAAGGGGCTGACTGCCTGGTCCAGAAACACAGCCTCTGTAGCGGTTGCATGGCCAGATCACAGTGAACTACATACACCCTAACCAGGCCGTCGGTGATGAATCGTCCCTAAGAACAGTCAGCAAACAGATGCTTAGTACTTCCGAAGGCTTTAAGAACTCGCTTACGTACAGCTTCGCTGCCTCTGACGGCATGGTCCAGAAACGCAGCCTGCGTTGGGACCCCGAATTGGCCGTATGGCCAGGCTACAGTGAACTACACGCTAACCAGGCCGTCGGGGATGAATCGTTACTAACACAGTCAGCAAGCGGGCGCTTGGTACTTCCGAAGGTTGTAAGAACTCGCTTACGTACAGCTTCGCTGCCTTTGATGTATCCCTCGCTCACATCGGCATTCGTCTGCGAATAATTTTTTTTTTTTTTTTTTTTACGAAGACAACGTGCGTTTCGAAGCCGCAATCTCGTTACCCGACCCAGTGGCACAGCCGCGCAGTACCTATATTGCTGCGTGCGCCAATCTTCGTTGCAGCATGCCGTGGACCCAAAGCACTCAGTCCTGCATCGGAATGACGTCAGAACGTCAGCGCCAGCTCCGTATATACAAATACGTACGTGCGTCGACAGCAGTCCTTGAGCTGACCTCTCCGTGTATGGGCAGGTAACCGATATGCCGCAATGCGAGGCAGACCCTGCCAGTATCCGTCGTAGCGAACAGACACGCAATACACCCGAGCTTGATTTCCGGTGACAGCTAGCGCCGTACGAAGCCCCCACTGTGACGTATAACGTTACGCGCCCACGTGACAGCGTCTTCTCGGTCTAGGTGCCTTCTAAGGGTGTCAGTCAGTAAGGCGAATCCTCTATTTCCTGTTGATACGCGTTGCGGTCATAGATTTTCATATACGATCGAGCATCGATAAAGCTGTCTGTGGCAACAAGCTGTCGCGATACCACGAGAATAAACTAAATCAAGTGATTCGGCGGTGAATTTGACAGCGAAAACTCAATGAGATTAGGGGAAGCGGATCAGTTTGACAAGGCATGTAATGCTTATAGTTCATAACCGGTGGTCCGCTGGAGGAGGTAAACGCAGTCGATTACGGCAGATAATCACTAGGTTGTGTGATTAAATAAGGTATTTCGCTGGTACAGGGTGAACTATAAGCTGGCCCAAGACAGACGTATAATTAGAGATCGTTGGACCTGCAGTGGACGTACGATGGGCTGGCGATCATGATGATCATGACCCCAAATGAAGGAGGTATCTTGAGGTCACTGACCAAGTACGGAATATGGAATTATTGACACTGTGCAGGATACTAAATCTAGAAGGTTGAGTTTTCGGTACGGTTACAGGTTCGTTGTTCGGATTGTTAACTTGGTCAGTTTGACTTGATCGGAGCAACTTTAATTTCTACATTTGATCACGACGCCTTTGCGGGGGAAGTTTCGGCGAATCATTGGCCTAGGGGAACACTGTAATTTGCAGTCGCTCTCAGTATTTATTACTTTCAATAGCAATAATAAATAGGCATATACAGAAATATGGGATACATGCAGAGACTGGATCGGTACCTCCAGTACGTAGTAGCAAGAACGTAATAAAATAAATAACATTTACATCAAATTTTGCATGTAAAATTATAACTTCATAACCCCCCATCAGAATATTCGAAAACAAACTTCACGTGTAAAAAATAAATGATCAACTGCGGTAGACTATCAACCAAAATTCGAAGCTCACAAATTTAAGAAATAAATGTTAGCTCTGCTGAATGCAAGACGTAATGACAAATTAAAAAAAAAGCATGATAAGGGCGAAAGAAAAATTTATGTCACGCCTCATACCGAATTTGCTGTGTCTGAAAGAATGAAGCGGTAATGGTGACTAGGCATATATGCCGGATATAAAACCATAGCGTGAAACGAAATGTTCAGTTGGAAACTGCTTGTCACACATACAGAGGTCTCAAATTTGATCCAACACGTCGCTACGCTCCTCATAAGTTCCACTGAATAAGCGAAACTTTTTGCACGTAGGTTCCGCTTACTTAGTAGAGCCTGTGCCGAACCAGATTAAAAGTGCTTAATATCGTTGCTTGGAAACCGATTGGGCGTTACCTCTGATATTCCTCACGGGTGTACATTGACCTTAGTTGAGCTCGCCATGATCTTGGCTTGATGACGTTTTTGCGGTTTCGTTTAGCGTTCCTCAAGTATTTGCTTTTTGTTCGCATAACAGTTTTCTTAAGGCGATAAAAGGTGTCTATCTTTGAAGTTCAGGTTATGAGACGCTTCAGTTTTATGAATAGCTGACCATTGTTCAGTATGTACTGTTGGCGCCAAAGCACGGCAGGATTTTAAGAATAACGGCAGCAGTTTCTCGCGCTTTTAGTCGCCGCTGGTGGTATGTATCGATACATATTGGACGATGTACTCAGCAGATGCTTTTGGACAGTTGAACGATTGCATGTATGGGTTCAGATATTGTCAGATAATTTGTGAGGACGAAGTCAGGTTCAAGCAAGAGATCAATGAGCATAGAGTTGCTTCTGCTGATGCTGATGCTGTAATAGGAACTGACTCAAAGGAGGCAATCGCCTTTGCACTATTATACTTTAGAACGCCATGCAATGCGCATGCGCTCTTGTCACACGTGAAGGGTCGTGTTACTTACTGCTCATAAGGACTGCACAGCACTTCGAAGTAGCTGAACCCACCAAGAGGCATTGAGTAAACTCACCTGAAAGGGCGTGTTAATTAAGGCATATGAAGCACATTTGTCCTGCTAATTAAATATCGCTGATTAGTATAGTTGTATGGTTCTTTAGGAGTAACTGCAATTAGATTATTTATGCATATATATATGAAGCTTTGGTCAGCACGTTCCACTTAGACTACAAAACATGACCTCAGAATACTGTTAAACGTGTGGTGCCACCACAGGCAAATGAATAAATAACTAAGTTATATATATATATATATATATATATATATATATATATATATATATATATATGGGTTATGTTACAGACCAGGAAGCGTTCGTACGCGTGCCAGTTCGCATGTTGCTTGTACACGACCCGCCAGCCAGACCACGGCGTGACTCATCACAAACTGACAGCGCACTTTTTGCTTTTCATTATTTTGTTTCTTTTGCCGTTGCACCTGTATAACCCATTCGGGACTGGTTTCCGCTCGTGCGCTTTGCATGCACGCCCACGTTCAAACGCCTATGTCCTCTCGTGTCCGATCATTTTCTTCATTTGAGGGTCTCCGGCATTCAATCACACTCGAAGCGCAGCCAGTCACGTGGTCCGCCGTTCGGCGTGCTGACCACTGACGAGCCACGCTTGACCGGAGCCGTAAACCGGTCTCACAAAGCGCCACTCCAGGCGAACGAAAAAAAAAAAAATCGCCATTCAGATGGACTGTTTTGCCCGGACTGTAAGGGCCGACGCCTCGTCCCTGAGCAGGCGTCTGCTCTGCATGCTGAGGCGTCTGCTTCGTCTGCTCATAAAAGTCGTCTGCTTATCAGAAAAAAAAAAAGAAAATGTTTATACAATACAATAAGACCGCGAGTCGTATGCTTCATTATGCGGTGGGATTGTGGGCAGCTGTCAAAAGCGACAGCGCAGCGCCGTTTTCGAAGAAGCCGGTTCCACGGCTTTGCTGCAGCTTCGAACCCTTCGGTCACTGCTGGCTTGGCTTGGCTGTTGTCGTGCCAAGAAAGCAAAAGAAGAAAGAAATAAACGAACGGGGGTTGCCTCGCCGCCTTCGCCGTTGTCTGCGAGACGCCGTAGCAGACGATGCCGCGCCCGACAGGTCGACCTTCCCGCTCTCCAAAGTCTTTCGGGGCGCCGTGAGATCCGTGAGGCGTGGATTCGAGGGGCAAAACAAAGAAAGGAGGATGGTTGTGGCCGCCTTGGATCCACCGAGATTAGGAGGATGTATAGGAGAAAGAATAAACGCATCTACAAGAGACAGCCAGGGAGATTAGAAGGGGGGGAGGTTGAAGGCGGTAGGCCCACACACCTGAAGGAAGGCGTATAGCAGACGAGCAGACGCACATCATCACCGCCACTGGCAGACGTCGTCTGCTCTTTCCACGTCTGGTCGCAGTGGAGGATCTGTGCCAAAAGTTATTTCAGAAAACCGTCTTCTGCGTGGCGGAGTTGCAGACGGCGTCGAGCTCCTGCTTCGTCGATGGACCAGGTGCAAAAAGCGACGGGGCCTTTGAAGCGGTGCTAGAGGGAAATAACGAAAGACGCAACACAGTCTATAAGGCTGAGAGGTGGTGTATTCCATATTGTGTGTGTGAGAAAAGGGGACGCCGTTTGCGTTGCCAGTGTGTCAGTCCAATGTACGCACTTAGCGGTACATACAGGGCACGGAGGAAGATTATTTTCTTGCTCCGTGATACAGTGTACACACAGCTAAGCTGTACGTATTCCCGTGGAAACCTCGTTTTGCCTCGGCACGAGCTTTATTTCGCGTATATCTTGGCCTAGTAAGCGACGCAGTAGAATGAATGAATGAGCGGTTTATTTATTTCTGTAGACACATACAGAAAAACGAAGCGAAGCTAAAGGCCATTCGGCCTGATGGGGCTTCGCTACGAGGTAACATAAGTGACATTAGAACATACAAAAATGAAATTTAGCATACAGTGCTATTCAATCCAACGTGACACGAATATAAGGAACAGCAAAAGCATATAAACATTAACAACGGAGAAAGTATATTGGCAACAACATCTTTGTGGCGCGACATTTCCATACAAAAAGAAAAGTAATAAAAGAAGTGGAAAAACATGTAAATGGAAAACCAGGATTATAAACCAATAGATCTGAGCATTAGATAGACCTTCGATCCCTAACTTACGAGTACGCTGGCCCTAGGGAGTCTACATGCAAACGCTGTAACAGCGCTTGAATGTAGGCTCCCTAGCTGGCCCGCATCGAAGTTTTTTTCAACGAATAACGCTTGTAATCAGTCAGTAATTCATTCAGTCATTCAATAGATCAATGTCTAGGCTGAACACAATATATACGCACAGCACACACAAACGCGTACGCAACACACACGCAACACAAACACACCTGCGCGCTCACTAACACACAAACACATTCGCAACAAACTGACGCACAAGACAGACACAAAGTTACGCGCTGACAGTCAGTCGCTCGTTGAGCCCCACGCAGATGGTTGGGGTAATGAAGCAAGAGGAAAAGCTTCAAGCAGCGCAAACGCAGCAACGTCAACCGGCCCACACTTCTCAGGGCTGATTAGGTGTGACGACAGCGACCTGCGAAACACTCACTCGTGTCTCCGTGCGCGCGTGTGATGCATGTGCGCATGTATCAACCGCGCTGCCTCCCCCCCCCCCCCCCCCCCCCCCCTGGAAGGTTTAAACGCCGACTTTCGCGATACGGGCTGTGACACCACGATTACAACGGCGACAACTACAGTAGCTTGGTCGTTCTGGGAGAGAGCGCAGAGCAGACACTTTAGATGCGAAGCATCTTGTGCTCGGGGCTATGTCCCTCCCTGAATCCGCCGTGCGGCGTCCACACCCGCACTGCGCAGGCGCATCCTCCTCCCCCTCCTCTCCTTGTCTCATCTCTCCTTTCGGCATTCCTCCTCTCCTCTCCGACGCTCCTCTCCTCCCCGGATTGCGCAAGGAATGCCAACACCTACGACTCCGTGCGCGATAATGTGAGGCAGCTTAGGTTAGATGCGCGACGGTAGGCGCCCCAGAGGCACGGCAACAATCACCAACGCCGCGCACGTTCGGTGCGAACGCGGGCAAAACGCCGACGGCGTCGACAACAGTTCTGCGCGTTGCTGGTGCTGCTGCATGTCCAAGTTTATACAGCTGATAAAACTACCTTGAGTCGACCCCATGGCTGCTTCGCATACTACTCAGGGTTCCCCTACGGGAAGATGGTGTGATTTTTTATGTATATATTTATTTTTCTTGTTGTGGCGACTGAGTAATGCTGGCGGCTGCAACCAGCAGCAAAGTTCCATTATGGACAGTTGTGCCCTTCACCGTAAAATGTCTGTGCTGCAATTATGACCGCTGACTGAATTAAATAAGATAAAAGCAGTGGTTCAACCAATCAGTCACTCAATTAATCAATCAATGAATGAATCAATCAATCAATTGGTTTAGCCAAAGCTTTTCTTGGTCTAGTCGGTCTAACACCAAAAACCGTATACCGTTGACATGACGGACGCAACGAAGGTCTCAGGACGAACGCTACGACAAACGTTGACTGGGGTCACCCTTTTTTAATGTTCACCCGTTTGGTGTTCGCTACAGTTATTGCTTCATTCAATCAATCACTCGATGAATGAATCAATTAATGCAACGTTTTTTTTTTTCTCACGCAGCACTGCTGACCTTCGTCAACTGCTGGGACGTCAAGTGGTCGACGCGTGTGCAAGATTTCTTCACCTACGGCAAGCTGATTGCCCTGGCCACAATCATCATCACCGGAGTTGTGCAGCTCTGCTACGGTGAGTCGAAGGTCACGTGCATTCAGTTGCCGATCACATGACAAAGATGGCGGCGCGGCATTACAGTGCCTAGAATATACTTACTAAAGTGGAAAGCACTGCTAATAGTTTCAAATCTCATTTTGATATGATATATGTGCTGGAACGAAAAATCTTAGGAATAACGTTAAGAGACAGGAAGAGAGCGGTGTGGATCAGAGAACAAACGGGGATAGCCGATATTCTAGTTGACATTAAGCGGAAGAAATGGAGCTGGGCAGGCCATGTAATGCGTAGGATGGATAACCTGTGGACCATTAGGGTTACAGAATGGATACCAAGAGAAGCGAAGCGCAGTCGAGGTCGGCAGAAAACCAGATGGGATGATGAAGTTAGGAAATTTGCAGGCGCAAATTGGAATACGCTAGCGCAAGACAGGGGTAATTGGAGATCGCAGGGAGAGGCCTTCGTCCTGCAGTAGACATTAATATAGGCTGATGATGATGATGATGATGATGTGCTGGAATAAGTTCAATGAACAGGGTGCTAGCACAAGCATAAAACAACTCAATGATTTTTACAAACGCGCAGTGTTACATATAAAACACGGCTCTTTTCAAGAAGAAGTGCAATGATGCAATACAGCCGAGCTCACACAACGAAAAAAAATCAACAAATCAATGAATATTTCAGTTAATCCATCAATTTCCTTTAATACAAGAAAAATGTTGCAGTTTCACCCGAAACGCGAAGCATCAATTGCGATAGCAAATTAGTAGAGAGCTATACGGAGTAAGGATAGTAGTTTTATCAGCTGTATAAACTTAGACATGCAGCAGCACCAGCAACGCGCAGAACTGTTGTCGATGCCGTTGGCGTTTTGCCCGCGTTCGCACCGAACGCGCGCGGCGTTGGTGACTGTGCCGGTGCCTCTGGGGACGGCTCGGAGGTTTTCGACGAGATCAGAACGGGACACTCGTCGAGCAGCGTCCGAAGTCTTTACCACCTTCTTGCCTCGCAACGTTTTATTGCGATAGCAATTATATGGAGACTCCAAAACGGATTTCTGCCGTCGCCGTCGCCGTGAGGTTCCGTATTACGTCAGCGGCGATGAAATCGTCGCCACGCGCCGTATGCTGTATGTGCGAGTGAAAGCGCGTGAGGGACGCGCTCTTTCACGGGGAGCGAACGCGCGGCGGAGAGCAAACGCGCGTTCTGCGCCGTGCTCCCTGATTTGATTGATTGATTAACTTTTATTTGATTGATTGAACAACTTTCTGAAGGGCTATAGAATTAGGCGTGTCTTTCCTCCTTTACAATCACCATATATACAGAGCAAACGCGACTTCTTCCGTTGCGCGAAAGGCCGTGGGCGGACGCGGGACGGAGGGAGGGGAGGCGACGTTCAGTTGCGGCACCAAATACCTATTTGTATATATATAAAAAAAACGCTGCGAGGCGAGAAGGTGGTAAAGACTTCCGACGCTGCTCGACGAGTGTCCCGTTCTGATCTCGTCGAAAACCTCCGAGTCGTCCCCAGAGGCACCGGCACAGTCACCAACGCCGCGCGCGTTCGGTGCGAACGCGGGCAAAACGCTTCTGCGTAGTTCTGGTGCTGCTGTATGTCCAAGTTTATAAGCTGATAAAACTACTATCCTTACTCCGTATAGCTCTCTACTAATTTGCTATCGCAATTGATGCTTCGCCTTTCGGGTGAAACTGCGACAATTTTTTATATAAATACACATTTGGTGCCGCAGCTAAACGACGCCTCCCCTCCCTCCCGTCCCCCCACGGCCTTTCGCGCTACGGAAGAAGTCGCGTTTGCTTCCTATATATGGTGATTGTAAAGGAGGAAAGAGACGCTTAATTCTGCCGCCTTTCAGGGAGCACGGCGCAGAACGCGCGTTCTTCTATCCGAGGTGCGTTCGCTCCCCGTGAAAGCGCGCGTCCCTCGCGCCCTTTCACTCGCACATAAAGCATACGGCGCGCGGCGAGGATTTCATCGCCGTTTGACGTCATACGGAACCTCACGGCTACGCCGACGGCAGAAATCCGCTTTGAGTGTCCATATAACTGCTATAGCAATATAAAGAAACTTTACGGCATTAGAAACGTGTGCTGAAAGCCACATATGCGTTACAAAGCTTTAGGAGTAACTGGTGGGGTTATCTTAGCCGTTATTACTTGAGCGCATTCAAGAATTAGCTTGGGTGGCGAGGCTAAATTTTTAAGCTGCGTAGACGAAGGCGAAAAAATAAGGAAAATATGCACGGGCGTCTGACGCTACCCTAACTAACATTCGCAACTATAACGTTCAGTGAAAAACATATGCAACGAATGAGTCAGCAGTTTCACGGCATACTTGTCTCCTAACTACAGGGAGGTGGGCGAAGCGGTGCTGTATAGTTTGTAGCTTATCGGCTTTAAAGCTAAAAGCTTGTATAACAAACATGTACTGTTAAGCATAAGCCACTTCCAGATCTATGGTGACTGCTGAATATCCTCACCAAATTTTGCTCAGAAAAAAAAATGCTTATTGATAGCGACAAATATCAGACGCGCGCATCAAATGATTTACGGTACACCTGAACAGAATCGAAACATTCGGCAGATATCTGCCAGGTTGGGGATAACTGAATTAAAGAAAAGGAAAACTCAAACCAAATTTATTTTTGTTGGAGTTACCAGCACAGAATACGGCAAAGCATGACAAAAAAAATTACAGGACACAAAAGAAAACACGACAATGATTCCTTTTACGGCAGTTTTACTTCTTTCGCGTTGTATCTGAATAGCGTAATAAAAATGTCGCCGAATGATACGACTATGGAGAAATGATCCTTATGCGCACCAGGAGGCGGGAGACCTGCCGTACGATTATGGTATATTAGTGGAAATGATGGAGAAAGATAAAAATAAAAAAAAGAAAGAAACGACAGGGCTGTCGTAAAACGTGACCCTGTAGCATTTTATGACGGTCCTAGTGGGACAGCATCAATATACTGTTAGATAAGCACTAACTGGAATCACCAAAATCCTCAAGTGTACACTGCGAGTTTGTACTGTACGCCATAACGTTTTGAAAATGAAAAGAAAGAAAGGAGTGGAAGAAAGGAATCGAGATTTCGAACTGACGTAACCAACTTGTCGCAGAGAAAGTATGCCCTCGCTCTAAACTCGGTGCCATTTTTAAGGGTGACGTTTCACATTCCCAACCGTAATCGGCGCTTTTTGCCTTAAGTATAATGACCATACGCCCTAAATAACAGCAATTTGCCCAACGCAGCGCGAATGCGAGCTGTAAGTGACGTCAACCGGAGTTATATAAGCGGGGATTGAAAGAGAGATAGCCATGTTGTTTCGACAAGGGGGACTTGTCATATTCAGTTACCCATAAATAACTGCCAGTTTTTGCCCGAACGATACGAAGCATTGAAAGCGATGGCAAAGTTTAGCGTTACGCCGAAGGCGTCTCCGAAAGCTGTCGCGATGAGAGGAGGCATCGTATTTCAATGGTGCACGAGAGAGAGAGAGTGATTGCGAAGAGGAAGAGGCGCTATTTTCTGCAACCATTTAGGGAACACGAGAAAGAAAATGGTCGGCGTTTGACGGCGCCCAGAGAAAGCGTTTGATATGACCTTGACGCTTACAGCCCGTTCCGCTTAGACCAGTGTAGACCAGCTTAGCCCAGTGTAGACGGGGCGGTATGTACCCTGCTCCGCCGCAGGAACAACTCTAATGTGCGCGTGAGCACAAATAACGCTCGTGCCGGCAACGGGAGTTACGTATATGCACGCGATCTTGCGCGCGACAGCGACGCGATGGAGATGGCTGTCGCGGCCGCTCGTCGCCTACAAGTCGTACCGCATGCGAGCGACGAGACGAGCGACGACTTTGAGCGACGTCTCCCCGGTGTTGCCGGTATGAGGGCTGCAAATACTCGCCGAAACTGGCGTGACGCGTGCGTTATTAATCTAAGCTGATGTGTTTTAGTGTAAAGAGCAGCGTAAATATTTCTAAAGGTCTTGCACTATACGTTATTATCCTTGCACGTATCAAAATCTAGTCGTTTGCTCGTTCCGTGCGACAATCGGTAGTGCTTGACTGATGTATATCCAGTTCCGGCTTCGCGCTATTGGCTAGTCGCTCGTATAGCACTTCCGGGCGACGAGCGACGAATTCTAGATTTCTAGAACCGAGCGATCGAGCGAAAAGACCGAGCGATCTGTTCGCGAGACGGTCCGTTTCGTCGCTCGAAGCCGTCGCTCGTCGCCGTCGCCGTCGCGCACAAAATCGCTCTCATGCGGTTTGGGCTTTATTAGAACGCTGCCCTGGCATGGCTCCGGCAGAGGGGATTCAATGGAGCGTGACGGTGCGTCCATGCAATTGGCTTCGTCGCTTTTGCAGCCGAAAAAAAGCACTGCGCTTCTCGGCCCTTCTATAACCTTCCACGCGCTTCACGCGCATGCGCGTGGATACCGTGACAGCACGACACGCCAACGACTAAACAAACAGCGAAAACGATCACCCTTCTTAAGAGTTGCTGCGCTTATATAGAGTCTATACACCGGTGTACGTGCTTGCGTGTGAGTGACTGGGGACTTCATCGACATCTCTATATAGCTTTCGTAACGCGTCACAGGGCACTGGAGGAAGGGAGCCAGGGGCTCGCCGTAAATCACATCGCTGGCAGGTGCCGTCGAAGCCAGCAGCTGCGTGAAACGCAGTTCGTGCCAAATGGCTCGAATACGGGCGGTGATCGTCGTCGCTTGAACGTGCACTGATGACTACAGGTCGCCATGTACCGTTCCCGACGTCTGACACGGAGCCGTTAAAGGCACACTGACGAAGGTTACTAGAACAGTTGGGACATGTACTGCATCCTGTGACTACGAAAGCTCTGTAGACTTTCTGCACACTTTCTTTATCCTGTGACTACGGGAACTATGCCGGAAGTCAGCAGAAAGATGCGCACCAATTGGTACCAGGGAGGTGACGGAGGGCTGCGGAAAGGCTGTTTGCGTGTTTTTTGCGCGCCAAAGTGGCATATTGTATGTAGAATTTCTGCCGAAAGACAACAGTGTTTTTCTAAAGGGCAGGTAATGGGCTTCTTAACACAATTTTAATTCATTTGGTGCAAGCAAATAATTGGTGCAAGAATTAAGTGCTGGTTATACTAGTATAGAGAATGAAGGCGGGAACTTTCCTATTCCTGAATTTTGCCCAGAAGTCTCAGCGTCAGTACGTCAGCGTGACGTCGCAGCTTCCAAAAGCATTGTTCTCGTATTCCGGCCATTCTGACGCAGAAAAATTGCTCGAGCCTTGTTAGGTTGAGTTTTTATTCTTTTAGAATGGAAAGTAGAGTCCTTCCTTATACCGATAAACAATTAAATGGACCCGAGTAGCCGCTGGAAAAATCGCTATGACGTCACGGCGACCTGTTGCGGCAACTATACACGGTGGTGCCGCCACCACTATTTCGATTTTGCGTCTTTTTCTGGCCTATCAACTAAGCCTTTCCTCAAGCTGAGAGTGACCGCGCACTTTGCTATTTCAGAAACGTTTCACAAGTACAGCTTAACTTACTATAGTATTTTCGAAGGCTTGCAAAACAGGACACGTTGGAACGCACACATAGTATATATAGCAATGCACAGATAACAAAACACACAGTCTCGTCTTTCTGGGTCGACTGTTTCCTATGTGTTTCCTGCACACTGCTTCCTTAGTTAACATTAGAGATTTTAACATTAGCCGGGGCCTGGTGGTCCCGGGTTTGAGTCCCGGACCATGACGAATTTTTCTTCAACTGCGAAGCTTTCCTTTCGAGGAACCCGTATGGGTTTCCTTTGTAGAAATTGCTACGATTGGGTGGATGTCTCATTTTCCATTTTAATTAGAGATGTGTGAATGCTCGAATATTCGAAATTTCGAATACGAATCGAATAGTGTGTGCTATTCGATTCGTATTTGAGCCAAGGATTTCCGAGTAGGTGTTGTCGAATATTCGTTTCGGTTCGTATAGGAAGGATAATAACACTTATCGGAGTTCACAGGAAAAAGCCAGATGCAAGTGGGGACCGTTTCGAATGATTCTGATCTAGGGGATCCTAGACTAAGGGTGCCTAAAGTCCCCAGATAAAACAAGTCTTATCTAGGCACCTCAAGCGTACCTCGATAGCAGGGCCGCCGTTCGGAAAGAAGCGGTACTATCGAGGCAGCCTAGCTGTGGCAGGCTGTCCAGAGAGACCTATTTCTGAGCGAAAGCATATGTTATAATTAAATTCCGCTCAATGATTTCTAGCCATTAAACAAGGATGTCTCGCGTTTAGGCAGTCTACGAATATGTTTTCACGCCTTAGGCAAAGCAATTTATTGCGTATTTGTACCATCTCTCCATGTTCGCGCCCCTTAACACGATGGGTTGTGCTGTATCGTATTACACTTTCCTCCTTCGACACCCGGTGGCGAGCTGTTCCTGTGTTTTATTACTGTTAGTGTCATGGTGTGCGAGATACGACCGGCTTCCCAGTTGCTTCTTATTCACTATAGTTCCTGAGTTGACGAGATTAGGCCCGCATGTCATGTTATTGACCGCTAATACAAGCGAAGACAGAGAAAGAAAAACACAAAACGAAGACACGGGTGGTGTCGCCTGTGCCTTCTGTGTTTTTCTTTCTGTGTCTTTGTCTTTTATTAGCGGTCAATATGACATGCAGTAAACACAAACTAGACCAAAATCAATATCGCACGCATGCATCAAACGATGTAAATATAGCTCTCATCATTGTTTCTCCGGGAATGATTCGGTGGGGCTTCTGTATTTAATTCTGTGTTTAAAGGAGAAAGTATTTGGTGTTTGGTTCGATATTCGGACGTCGTTTTTTCCCTGAGCGTTAGTATTCGATTCGATTCGGCAATTTCCCTTTATTCGAGCACCGCAAGCTACCGTAATATCCCTTTTTAGTGCCCCATGAAAAGCGTTCACGGTTAGGGCAAAGACACCGAAGAAGCGAATAGCAACAGGGGGCACCAGCCGGAACAGCACGTTGAATAGCGGCCACGTCAACCGTACGTACTCCCGTGAGCACTGGAGAGTGACTGACAGTCAGCCTTGCGAAACGGACCCGTGCCCTATTCATCTACAGGGTGCAGGTCGCTGAGCAGTTTACGTTCAGCTTTGCAGAGTAGCTGCGCCGGAGTCTGTGCGCGTACGTGTGTGTGTTATCTAAATTAACTAAATGAGCTGGTGTTTTGCGTGCCAGGACCACAATCTGATTGTGAGGCACGCGGTAGTGGGCATTCCGGATTAATTTGGCCGCCTGGGGTTCGTTAACGTGCACGTAAATCTAGGCGCACGGACGTTTGTTGCATTTCGTCTCCATCGAAATGAGACCGCCGCAGCCGGGGTCGAACCCGCAACTTCGAGCTCAGCAACGCAACGTCCATAGCTACTGGCTAGCGTGGTGGGTCTTGTGTCTGTCTGTGTGTTCGCATGCCTGCGCGCGTGTCTGAGTTCATTGAGTGTGCGCACTGGCCAAACGCAGAAGATCGTTAAAACGTGGTATACGAGTAAAAGAAAAACGTCAGATGCATGCCTATCCGAGCAGCAATTGATAGATAAAAGACAGCAAAGCTGTATAAGGAAGTTCTCAAACCTTTCGGAAGTCCTATGTGGTCTAACTATCCGAAATCCACTCGGGATTTTGCAAACGCCTTCACCGTGTGTATCCGGTGCAATTCTGTCGCTATACCCGACAGTCCTTTTGAGACGCTTCGCTACATTCGAGCTTAGTATACTTCGACACTGTCCGCTATATATCCGACGTATGTTTCTGTACGTGCTACGGTTCCACTCCATGCAGTACGCCTGCGTTCCCTGGATACCGACCGCGGCCCCACACACTCGTATATCGCCGTCGTCACATGGAAACCGTTGTGGAACTCCTCTGTGATGCTTCGCTTAAGAAAGAAAGAGAGAATGAAAGAAAGAAAAAGAAAGAAAAAATAAAGGAAGAGAGAAAGAAAGAAAGGAATAAAGAAAGAAAGGGAAAGGCGTTGTCGTAGCTCGCGCACACCAGTCCTCGCGTCGAAGGCTGCAATGTATACTTCTGTGTAAGGTCATCGCACTACATGCCCAGATAAATTCCAGAATTTGTTGGCGACGGCGTACGGGAAGTGAATTAATTTTTTTTTAATTTTCGACTTCATGGGCTCTGAAAGCTTTCGCGTTCGGCTGTACGTCTTACTGTCGCTTCAGGGAATGCTTCGAGTGATTATCAAAAGTAGCGCAGTAGAGGTTAAGAGACGACTAATTCTTAGGTAGCGCATCACTGCTGCTGCGGGCGTGTCACTATTTGAAGTAGTATTTAACTAATGAAGTTTCAATTTCGAGAAATGGGTATTTTGTAAATGCGAACGAGCGCACAAAGCGAAAACCCCTTTGCTAGAAATCCTGTTCCTGACACCCCTTTGAGAAGGGAATAAATATTTTGACAAATAACCAATAAGAACTTTGCGAGTGACGATGATGACACAGTAACGTCAGGACGATACAAACTGTATGTGCTCAAAATTTACGGCGAAATGCGTGTGGTGTTGCAGAGTTTGAAGAAGTGTTCAGACTGTATTCACTCTTTCGGTATTCGATTCGCTTCCGCCGTTATTCGATTTGCGTTCGACTCGCTCTAGAAAAAAAACAATCAATGTCCGCAGTCCCTTCTTATACTGATGCATGAGGCGTAGACAGGTGATTTTGGCCTTCCGGGTTCCTGTGTACTTTCCGTGAATTGGTTCCACGCTGCATAGCATATTCTTTATGCGACTGCTGGGCCAGGGCGTTGTCCCATTCAGGTTTTTTCGTAACTTTCGAACGCTATACTGTGCCGTCGTTTCCGTATAGCTGCGTTGTTCGCGTGGCGCTTCGACCTGTGCCCGTTGGCCGTAGTCGCCGCGTTCTCCCACACTCTGCTCTTGCGTGTTCGCAACGGTCGTTGCGTCCCATTTCCAAACGCGCCGTATTTGTTTACGCGCTTGCAGCATTGTATATTGGCTCGAGTGCTGTGCCCGTCCGTTTCGTAATTGTCATCGCGTATTGTGGCCAGACCCGTGGGACGGGACCGGGCGCACACAGCTCTTGCTCGATGCTCGCGACCGTGTCGTGTTTGGAAAGGAGCTTCTGTTGGGCTTAGTTGTGTGTGCGTGTGTGTGTGTGTGTTTGCGTGTGTGCAAGCTGCATTGTTTTGCGTTTTATTTTAACTGCTTGCCGCTGGCACAAGTGCGTCCCGCTTAATGATGCCACGCATGCGCACTGAAGCTGCACATTTGTCGCGCTCCCCCCAACTAGCGTCGGCTTGAAGGGGTCACCGGCCTGACAGGCTCTTTCCTGTTGGAACGCTTTCCCTGCTCAGCGTTCTGTCGCTCACAGTTCGTTTCCTTGTTATAGCGGCTGTAAAAGCTTTGTGTTTACTTGTTCTCTGTTGTTTCCTCTGAAACCTACGTGTTCGATTATGGCCTGGGAAAAGCGTTCTCCACGGTTGAGAAAAGTTCCACCCTGGTTTTTTTTTAGGCGGTTGTAGATTCCGCGTCGTCGCTAGCGGCAGGAGTTTCGTGGTGTCCGGTAAACGTCACCGTACAGACGACGTCGTTCCTATCACGATGTCGTGAGTTCTTTTGACATCACGCATCGTTGAGTATTGCCCAGGAGTTCTGGACCACCTGTCTCAATTATGTCGCTGCGCGACCACACAGCACACTGCGATCTTCACCAGATGTGCAGACAGGCCGGCCGAGAAGATGGGTCTTATGCGCAGTCTGAGAAACGTAAATCGATTTGCCACTGAGGCTGTTGAAAGAGACCGCTGAAATATATCAGTGGCGCAGGGGAAAGGAAAAGTGATAATGAAGCGAACCCTTAATAGTATCGTATAGTTTATGAAGGTATATAAGGATTTAGACACACAATGCAGGAAAGTTGAAACAATGAGTTTGTTGGTAGGTTCCACGTTCCCGTTTCTAAGGCATTGATAATGATGATCATCATAATCATCATCATCACCATCATCGCCACTATATTACTGCCACCGGAGTGGAGTCATCACCTTCACCACCATCACCTCCATCAGCGAAAGGCCGGACACATGGCTCTCAATGTTTAATAAATATCACCTCCATCAGCGAAAGGCCGGACACATGGCTCTCAATGTTTAATAAATAACCGCAGAAGCCAGTGGTGATCCATAGCTCAGATTTGAAGTTGCAAATCGAAGGCTAAGAAAAAAAAAAGCAAGAAAGCAAAAAAGGGGTAACATTTCCACTTTCCCTCTGGACCAGAAGTTTAAAAGTTGTTTTGCGGACAAAAGTGTTTTTCGTTTCTTCTTTTTCTTTTGGTAGCGCTGTAACCTTACACAGCAGCCAACTTGCAGAACGTTGGTAACAGGTCCATTCAGGAGGCAGCGTGGGCCGATGCCGCGACCGAGAGAAAAAAAAAAAAGGCGCCTCCTTTTCTTGCCACGCGTTTCGCGCTCCGAAAGCTTGTGTGGGAAGGCTCACGTTAGCGCTTCTTCATCCGTTGGCGCGCAGAACCGTTTAGAACGGCAATCAGTGCCTCGTGACGATGGCGCGACGGCGGTCTCGACGCCCTTGTCAAAACATCTTGCGTTATAAGCGCGAGGACTTCATTGTATTCTCTTTTTGCGTGCGTGCGAATTTCGTTTGTTATATGTTGTTTAGACCGCTGCCACGCTTTCTAACTCCAGCGTCTGCCTTCTCCTCTTGACTAGGAAGCACCGCGAAATTAACGCGCCCCACGTCAGCAATTTGATTCGAAGCATACAGGAGCAGATAACAAGTTGTGGGCGGTGGTTATTACTTTGCGTAGGTGGTAGCTGTGTTCATTACGAAATGACTGCGTTCTTGTTTACTGAACACAAGGAAACTATGCTTGGTGACAAGCTAAGAATTCAGTACAAGCTCAGCCCACGAGCCTCGAATATTTTGTATTAGCATGTCTCGTTTCTGAGGCTGTTCGTCAATTACGTTAATTCGCTTTCAATCTGTTCTTGCATATATGAATTATAGTAGCACGTGTTTCTTTTTCTTGCGCAACTTGCAAGCGATTTGTGTTCATTGTACTTCGTTGTGCATAACATTGATAACACCACTGCATTAGCTACTAATAAATCTGTGCAGTAGACTTTATTTAAATTCAAGTATTGTTCGTACCAAACGTGTATTGCTTCATGCGCCTTACTGCTGCAAGTGTCCGACATGTCGGACGAACTTTGGTAATGTGCTAGAGCATGGAGCATGATGCTTGGCCACAGCTATTTGTGCGCTTATACCGCATTGCGGGGCCTCGGGCAGCCGTGCACGAGGAACCTCTGCGCCGATGACGACACGTCATGATGGCGCCACCAACCGGATTGTTTGACGCGAACGGTTTAGGATGTCAGCGCGTTGTTTGTCCTTTGAAAGCAGATATTCATGGTGCACGAAGCCTTGAGCATTTGAAAATGCGATTGACATTGTGGGTGTCTTCGATGGTAGTCGATTCACTTCTTTGGAAGTGAGATGAACCGGGACCTCGCCACTATAGGCGCTTTGTCGCTTCGTTTGGGGGACGCGGTGGTAGCAGTGACTTTCATGCCCGAACAGTGATGCTTAAACAGAAGCGTACGATCACTTCTGGCCTTTTCCAAAAGTTGAGCAGCGATTGCTCGTTTGGTTCCATCCCGCTTGTCTGTCGTGTTAGGCGCCTACTTTTGCAATCAGTTTCCCTGAGATGTTGCGTAAGATCTAGTGACGCGCATCTCAGTTCAATTTCGGGTCTTCTGGAATTACGAGCTCAGTGAAACGGTGACATTTATGCAGAAATAGCCTCGCACGTTCCATATTTTCAGCGATATGTGGCGTTGACGGGCGGCTAGCTCAAGGATCACCTTGCACCAACTTTCTGCTTCCCGAAACATTTAGTGCCGTGAAAGGTGATCCGTCACGGCATTCTTTACACGATGCGGGTGTTCGCCGTAAATGGTTTCAAAATGCCAGGCGTGTTTTAGTGGCACATTAAACAAAACAAGCCTGCTAAAAAACTTTGTGCTAACACATTCCTGTTCTTTCCCTTTTGTCTTTTTTTTTCTCACTTTTCAGGACACACCGAGCACTTCAACTTCGAGAATACCGAGACGGACGTCACAAAAATAGCGTTGTCCTTTTACTCGGGGTTATTCGCTTATAACGGCTGGTAAGTGCACTTTTACTTATTTGCTGATGTTGACCACTGGTGCTTGCCCCCCTGACCAAATAAATGACCAACATTTTTTTAACCCTGTAATGCCCAAACGTAGTTCGCATTCAGAAAACTTAAAGCAACTTGTTCATCTTTGTTTCCGTGCACAGACACTACATCTTCGGGGGGGGGGGGGGGGATGTTATTTGAGTAAATAATTTTATTAGTCTAGTAATTAGTAATGAGTTTGCTCGACCATCTACGAACTCGCTATACAGCGTGTCAAAAACGCTAATGTAGGCTATGCGTTAAGTCTTCAGAATTTCAGTTAACTCGGAACTTTTCGGTGTCAAACTTAGCGTAGCAAAGATGATACGATAGGTGTTACAGGGTTAAACGTTATCTGTGTTTAGGGAGATGTTGGCACCTGTAGGGGGCGCTGGCTACTTTCATTATTTGAAATTTATGTTTTCGCTATTTTTTGTCATCAATACTTACAGCCTCAGCGCTGATGGCTTCACTGCCTTAACTGCTACAGCTCAACGAATGTATTCTATGTGTTCTAGACGTGCTCTCTGATATCTGAAGGAAGTGAAAATTTGTACAGTGACAGCTTATTAGTTACTAAATTCTCTGCTTTAAAACATCCTCGATAAAATTTTGTGTCCAAACATGGACCGTCAGTATACATTTTGTACTAGCCTTCAATAGACAGTCTGTAATAGCTCGCTTATTCTCCTGATTTAGAGGTAGGCCATGTGCCTCTAGAATGCTTTTTTGGAAGGATTTTATATGGTAGAATCTGTTCCAGCCTGAGTCTTCAGGAAGCAGCGTTTCACCGGTGAAGTACTCAGTTAGTTGCAAAGAAACAAATCATATTTCGTGCGAGTTACGCATGGCTTGTACGGTAGCGTTAAGTCTATGTACCTTGCCTTTTAATCTGAATTTTAATATGCAACTTAACTAGCGACGTTTGCAGAAAACCCGATGAAGAAAAGAGATCTTTACGCGGAAACTACTGACGTGCTTTGCTAAGCAAAATTGCTGAAGAACAGTGCAACAGCAGGAATTCAATTTGCAATGACGTTCAAGGATCATTTGCCTGACATATAGGCTGTCAATCCTGTGTTATATGTATCTCGTTTTATGTTGTACACTGCATGACTATCGTATGTTGTTAGCAAGCACTCATGAGAACCACGTGATAAGCTTTCATTTTGTGTACGTGATTTATTGGTCAGTATCAGTTTATTCATTCAATGTTAAATTTTGTGCTCTCTTCTCGCAGGAACTACTTGAACTTCGTTATTGAAGAGCTCAAAGACCCTCACAGGTAAGCAACAAAAATATAATGAAAGTAATGCAGCATCTGTGCAATACTTGATTACTTTACACATGTTGTCCAACATGTTGTCCAACTTGCGCGATTCTTTTACATCTTTTACATTTCCGCGTTGAATTGTCGGTCTTATCTCTCGTTAAAAATCTTGGCTGAGTCATTTTAACACTATTTTACTTTCGCAATGTGGTGAACGTGGGTTAAATCCGGGACCTCGAAGATGTGCGACGTAATGCAAACGAATTTCTCCCGCATTTACCGATAAATCGCCACTGATTTTTTTTTCTTTTCCTTTCGCTAACGCGTTAAGCAAGGCTCGAAGAAAAGTTTGCTATCTCCCCAATTGCAGAACAATGCTACAAGGGGAGACTCTAGGATCGTTTCTAAATGATTGTATAGTATGAATCAAACTTGTCTAGAATGATCAATAGGCCGAGTTGGTCGCCATCTCTCGCAAAAATGAAAAGCGCAGGAAGACGCCGCATCGAGACCATGCATGGTCATGCCGCATGCTGGTTCCATGGGTTACAGGAGAAGCATATGTGGCATCTATTACAGCAGCTATCCGCGAGGTAATAGCTACGGACGCTGGCGCAGTCCGCAGCCAGCCACTCGACCAGTCGGGTACAACTTAAGAGGGCAGGAGAGGCCCCGCCCAGATGACCGAAGCGCGGCAGCCGGCTACCTCCGCGACTAAAGAAATAGTCCCGCTGACGCGACTCGGCCCAGTTCCAAGCGCGGGCTGCCATGTTCTCCGTTGGCGGGGTCACCGGCCGTCCGGCTCATGACGTCAGTCGAGAGTGCGTTCCCACTGGTGGAGGCTCGTGTGCATCCGCCTTTGAGGGGCAAATTGTCGCTGCCTTCTAAAGTTGTACCCGACTATAGATAGACAAGTGTGATTCTGACTGTACAGACACGTTTAGTTTGTCAAGACCAGCCTCCCATAAAAAATGTGCACCCTTTGGCGCTTATTTTGTCACCTAACAACAGTCCCCTATCTCGCTAGTAGTCTTTTGATCTAAGGCTGCACGCCCGGTACTTTTTGTTCGCGAACATTGCGCGTGTGTCAACGCGATATGTATCGTTTTCGCAGTAGCGAGCGCATAACGTTTCGCAGAACGAAGAGTGCGAGAGATTGATGACGATTATTGGCAGGGGAGAAGTCAAGCCCGACATATGGCGTAAAATACTATTCTTAAGAGCACATGCACTTGACATCACTGCCAACGAATTTGAGAAATTGTTCGTGTAACAGGCCAGTGACGACACTCATTAACTGAAAAGTCTTTATCATGTAGAGGTGTTACAACCCGTGCGAATGAAGAGGGAAATACATTCAGGTTTGTAATTCGTTCAAAGGAACTGCAACCCACAGAACATGAATGTGTAACATGAATATTGTTAAGCAGCTACTTATTTCTCAATCACTCAGAATCAGAGAAGATGATATACTGCAGTACAGTCTATTGCGTCTGCACCACTTACTATAGTGTCCCTTTATATATACACATGCATAGGGGCACTACCATTTGTCAACTAAAGCCGAGACGGCACGGCGAACGCTCCACCGAAAGCGTAGACACTGCGTATATGAGGGGTCGCTGGACTTCGTACACCCACTAATCTTGTTAGCGTTTGATTTCGTCCCGACTGTAGATGTGATGCGTCTTGTGCTGCCACCTACGCAGGAACCTTCCACTGGCCATCTTCATCTCATGCATCCTGGTCATGGTCGTGTACACGTTGAGCATCGTGGCCTTCCACACCACGCTGTCCGTGCAAGAAGTGCTCGGCGCAGAGGCCGTCGCTGTGGTACGTCCCGTCTTGTCTTCAGATATCACACAAAACGACAAACTGATACATCGCGTGACGTCAGGAAGTTGTCGCGACGGTGGCGGCGCATGTCGCGATTAGAGGTACATGGGAGATACAGAAGATTCAAGGAAGAGAAAACAGATTAAGGATATGCATACAAAATGCTTGAATGAAAACATGTATAGCATACCTGATTAACTCAAGCCGGCTAGATGACTATTTGTCACCGCCCCCTTTCAAATGTGATGCCATTAAATCGTAATCGTCATCTTCATCATGATGAGATATTGAACGAAACGACAAGGAATGCTTCATGCTGCATTGACCTTGGTCGAGCTCGAGCTTTTTGGGGGAGTGATAGCCGCAGCCTGCACTGCCACAAACATTTCCAGTTTTTCGTGCCGTGAGTTTTCAATGTAACGCAGCAACTTGGAGTGCCCTTGTTTTTCAGTGCCATGTAGTATACTCTCTTTGAATGTCTACTGATGCTACATTCTGGTCAAGTATTGGTTGGTTTTGGCATCTGAGAGCGATACAGGGGCTTAGAGAAATGCAGTAGTGAACAGCTCTGGACTAATTTAGACTACCTGGATACCCCAGCAAACACAAGTTGTACAAACTGAGCTGGCGTAAATTTTATCGGATTTGTATTTTCCACAAGACTATGAGCCCATCTTCGAGTAATATTCTAATACATTGCTATTGCCGTAAATGACGCGCCCTTCGGGCGCAACTGTGACATTTACTTTTACAAAAGAAAGTTAGGCTGTAGTTAGTGCGTATTCAAGAATTCACACACGATTGCCCAGCGCTAAAGACACGTAGGACCAGAACGAGAAGGCCAAAACGAAATCTTTGTAAAACAGAAAACTCTCGTCCTGTGTGCGTCTCGTTTTGGGCTACGCATTTTTTAGCGCTAGTTAAATGTATCTAAATTTCCCTTTTGAATGCGTTGTTGCATTTAGATAAAACTGCTCAATCAAATATGTTTCTCGCAGACCTTCGCTGAAAAGCTTTACGGATACATGGCATGGATTGTGCCAGTGTTTGTCGCCATGTCCACGTTCGGAGGCGTCAACGGAATCCTCTTCACGTCCTCCCGGTAAACATCCGCTACTTCAATCGATCCCATTATTGTGGTCCCGCCATCTTCAAGGTTTGGTGTGTTATGCATTTAGGTCTCGATGTGCGCACGCAACTTCAGAGAAGGGGTTTGGCTGTAGTGGAACGCTGCTCGGAGAGTCAGTTCGCTGTATACATTTTTTTTTTTTACTCTGAGCATAAGCGTGATCAACTTTACATGGGGAGCTCTTCTAAATACATGAGACCAGAGAAATCACTTTGGTCGAGATATACAGAGCCGCCCAATTTATTGATGTGTTTAATGCGTGAGCATTATGAGCGGCAGAGGACTTTTGTGAAATTCTTAAATGTTGTTCTAACTTTACAGAAGCTGTGAACTCATATAACGCATTTGACCGCTCAGATGCTCAAACATCGTGTGCTTCAGCGAACGCTTTCAAACAATTTTTTTTTTTACATTACCTGTGGCAGGTAGTACAATCCTAGTCCATGAGCTGGTCTACTTGAAGAAACGGATATACACAAAAAATTAATGCGTAATTGACCTAATTAATAAAAATCACTAATTATAAGTTTTCAACTAATGACTTTATGGCACATATTTCAATTTACAAATTCTAGCGGGTGAGACTACAAGGCATATCCACTTGAAAAGAATTGTGTGGATGACACCATTTACGAGATATGCTCCGCCAAACATGTGGTATAAAAATGCACTGTCGTTCCACTTACTTTCGTTCCAGTGACAGTGTCGTTCCATTTGCACTGTCGTTCCACTTACCAAAATGTCGTTTCACGCGTTGAAACACAGAAGTAACTGGAACGCTAATGCATTTCTCTCCAAAGTTCGGGAAATAATATCTTGAAACTTGCGTCATCCTGAGAACTTCCCCGGCTATAGAGTTTCTAAATTGCAATGCGTGCCATAATATAACTAGTTGAAAACTTAATTAGTGAACTTTTTGAATTAGTCAAATATGCATTTCCTTTTTTTTGAGTAGACCAGCTCATGGACTAGACTTGTGCTATCTGCCACAGGCAATTAAAAAAACGTCATAGTGTTCGCTGAAACATCCGGTATATATGTGTATGGCAATTTATAAAACTGTGATATCAGCTTTTCCCTTTTTTTTTCATAGTTACCGAGCTGTAAACTTTGTGCTTCATTTTTTGTCGAACTCACCAATTTTCTGCAGGTATCGTTATAACATTAGTGTCCTAAATCAAAATTCTTCTTCCTACACTATGCAAAGTCCAGCATTCTCTCTTATATGCGACAAGCTTCATCCAAAGCCGTTCAACAGTTTCCTAATAAGAGCTTTTAATGAATTCAATCGAAATGCTCCGAGCATTTCACGCTGTCTTCAGCGACAACGAAAAATAAAAATGAGAACCGCTGCGCAGCAAGCTCTCTTTGGTCGAGAATCGCATTGATCGATGAGCCGTTCACTTCCGCACCTGGCGCACCGTTAGATGCGTCATACCGCGCCAAACATCGCGCGCGGCACTGCTTCGGAACAGACAACGTTTTCATGCAGCTATAGCCGCCGCCTCTTGCAGACGACCAGGGATCGCGCTCGCTCGAACGCCGCTGCTCGACGAAAATCGATGAGCGAATTCATCGGCGATCAGCGAGGTGGCGTGCGAAGTGAACACGAAAGCCAAGCGCACGTACCTTGGCTGGCTGAGCTGTTTCTAATAACGGCCACCAGATGGGGACACCATAGTGGAGTCTTCAGTCGTAACTTTGCGTTGTGTAGTCGCGCCCTCTGGTAGTAAATGATGCAACCAAAGTGTTTTTTTAGGCATCTTGACATTGGGTCTGTCGACGCGGCGCGCCGCGTAGTACGCACTAGCACAAAGGGCCGTGCTCTCGTTTTAATAGTATTCGCCAGATGGCGAGACCGTCTTCAAGCCATTTGTCGTTTCTTTGGTTTCGTTCTTTGCATTCGTCCGCCATCTGGTGGTTGGAGGCTTATATCGTTTCGAGAGCGAGGCAGGTAGGAACAGGTGCGCTCGACTCGAGTGCTCACCACTACTGCACTTGTTCAGTTCAGAGAGCGAGAAAAAAAGTTTTCTTATGCAAATCATTGGGGAAAAAATTCTTACCCCAGTTTTCTACACAGGATAAATGATGAAGTGTTAACCTCCGAATGATGAAATGCAGGTGAAACGCGGAAATGCTTACCTCAGGCAACCGCTGTACACATTGGAATAAAATTAGTCGCAATTAAAAGAGTGAGAGAAAGCGATTTAACTGACAGTAGTGCGGAAAACATAAGAACAACCGGAGAATCACGTTTACAGCCTTTATAACCTCACCTAAACGCCGAATGATTCGAAATGACCTCTCACAAGTTGCATAGTCAAAGGTGCATGACTCCTTAGCCAATCGCAAGGCCGAATGTCCCCCGAGATGTGTTCATCCGCCCCGCGTCGTCTGCCCAGCGACTGCTGAATTCGCGGTATACGACGTACGTCCATAAAGGTCCTATTTTGCCACGTATCGCTGAACGTATCATGAACCAAACAATAACGAAGCTCTCTAATCCTGCCGTTAATCAGTCAGTTACGGCCGCAACTATATTCCGCGCCGCAAGGACATTGCCTGTGTACGCCTCGTACCCTCGACAGGCGCAGCAAACGACTTGTGACATGGAGTATTGATTTGAGGCTGCGAATCAGCCTTTCGGACAGGAATGAGCTTATAGTTGGGTCCTACTGCCTATCCCCATTCCTCATACACATCTGTCTTTCAGAGATGGTCGCTTTGTTCGCGTTCACGGAGGCTTCTCGCATATAAACGAAATAATTAAACAATTCTTTTTTTCGCGTTCGCAACATACCCGTCAGTAATTGGAACCGACTTGCAAAGTGATTGCGCCCTTGAGCCGCCTTCGGGTCTCAGATGGATACGCAAACCTAGCTTGGATAAAACGCAACGCGACTGAGATAAGGACAAGAAGAAACACAAAGCTACATCACATGCGCTGTGTCTTTACATTGAAACTGTATATGGATAGTTTCCGGCGGATCGATGTGCGTAGACCGAAAATCCCGAAGATAGTGCAATATCGGGCCGACCCGCGGCGGAGGTGAAGCAGGCTTCATGCACTACGCCAGCTTGCAAAAATAGTTTAATATCTTGGGGCCAAATACGACCCGTATCAGATATTAAGCCGATAAGAACATATACTACACTTTGACCCATCGTCGGCCATGTCTACGTTCTCACCATACACGTGTACGCCATCCCGCGTATTCAAACTAGTGCCTACCAATCTGAGTGTCTTCTGTATCCTGACGTCATGCTCTACGTAGGCTCCTTTCCTCAGGTACTGATCTGACTGTGAAATGGGTAGGCCGCGTGTTGTACGGTCTGACGAAGAACAGCGTGCTTACCAAGAACGACGGCGTGAGCAGAAAAGCTAATGGGCGCAGCGGCGTCGGAAGGAGACCACCGACGATGAGCGGGCCGCAGACGCCAAGCGTAAGCGTGCGGTAAATGGTTTCAGGCGCAAAAAATTAGACACGGACGACAGAATAAAATTTTTCCGTCCGTCCGTGTCTAATTTCTTGCGCCTAAATTTTTTGCGCCTAAAGAAATGCGAACCATCCATGTGGCCCCGATCCCACAAACTTGGAACGTTTCACCGGAGCAACGGTCAATCACCACGTGCGCAGCTTCGCTGATCATCCACCTTCACAGAGTGGAAAGACACTGAATTTTTTTTGTGTGTTTCTTCTTGTTCTTGTCTCAGTCACGCTGCGTTTTTATCCAAGTAGGAACCAACTCGCACGAGTTAATGTTATACTGCAAACATATCCCTCCCTTATCAGTGTGCTAATCGCTCTAGTAACACGATCGCTTTTCTGTTTTCTTTCAGTCTTTTCTACGCCGGTGCCGAGCATGGTCAGATGCCCAGACTTCTGTGCATGATCTCAATAAACCGGTTGACACCGTCGCCCGCTGTCCTTGCTATGGTGAGTCAGCGTTCCCATGTGCAAGTCCTCAGTCGGTACCCATGGAATGAAACGCGACAGGGAAACTTTTAAGTAGAACACTCCATATGTGCAATTTACTCGAGAGCACGAGCCGAAGTCACGCCGAGGTCATTTGAACACCGTGTAGTGTAGTACCTACTGGTCGAGCTGTGCTATTAAGATAATAAAGTGTTTTATCTTGTCTGTATAATGTATTACCCTTCACGGAGTACTGCGTTACCGAGGATGCGTGGGGTAGCAGTAATGCTATAGTAGCGACATCTTGCATGTGACGCGTTGTCCAACTACGACGCATTAGAAACGTTAGTACATGGGCGTTGTTATCGAAGGGAAATGTGAAAAAAAGGGCTGAATGTTAATGATTATGTTGGTGCCAGGACGCTTTACAGCAGCAGTTCAGTATTTTATGATTGGACGCTCCAATATATTTGTGTTTTCTGTGGTTATGCCCGGTGCCATCTACTTGGCTAATGCCGCCGTCGTATGCACGTCTCCGGTGTTCCAGTATTTCGTAAACGGTAATGCTCCAACAGAGAGCCTAAAACTCTACTGTTACCAACTCTTTTATTACTTCTCTACTAAAACTCTCTGCTATTAGAGAGTTTTCACCTGTTGCATATTGCGACATATTGCAGTTTACGGAATACCGAAACTATATATTTGAATCTTTCTTAGCCCCAGAAAGCCTAAACACCATTACCCATCAAGGGAAAGTAGAAAAATCTGATTGATTTTATTTCTGGCCATGAGATTATATCCGTAAAAAAATACGAAATGAAATGTAATCTGACTAAAATAATAATTAATATGTGTATAATTAATTGGTAATTTGCTCAACTATCCACAGCTGAAATCTCGCTTAGGCACGTCAACAGCGCTACTACAGGCTTTGCACTATTAGATTTGAATTTTGAGGTATCACAACAGCCTATCAAAAATAACAGGTTGGTCCCTTTGCAGGGTTCAATATAAGAACTATTTCAAATAATATATGTTTAAAAACTCGCATAATTCACACAAAAATTCACGTAATCGAAGAAGGCGTTTACAGGACGGCAATATGTGCTTTTGGTGCACAGTTACGAGTTTTGTAAACTTGGTACTTCTGTGTTAAAATTTTTGAGTTACCCATTTCAACAGGTTCGGCAAGAAAATTTTATTGCCTGTAGATGTAAATCTCTCTCTTGAAATGAACTTAGTGGGAATTATTGCAAATCGCCGATAATGTCTGGAGTTGCATATATATATATATATATATATATATATATATATATATATATATATATATATAAAGTGAGGACCCTTATCGTCACACGATTGCCTCTCAACATTCGCAGTGCCTGCTGTCGCTGGTGTACCTGTGCAGCAGCGACATCTTCGCCCTGATCACGTACGTGGGCTTTGCCACTTGGCTCGCCATCGGACTCGCCGTCGCCACGCTGCCGTACTTCCGCTGGAAGCAGCCGAACCTCAAGAGACCCATCAAGGTGCGCACGGGGATATGCCGTATTTACTCAAACTTAGGCCAACCTCCAACGCAGGCCGACGACCGCAGGCATGGGGAGTGGTCCGAAGATGAAAATAAAAGCGAAATAACAATTAGGAACAGCAAAAACGAATATGCTTTTAACTGTTTGCAGCAACGTTGGTCGATAGTCATAAACTGCATGTGATGGATAGTCCCATGACCCTCCCAGAGGTGGCCTGCCATGAGCTATCTCTTGCAAGACCATCATCCAGAGTGGTTAGTCACTCCTCGTTGTATGTGGGCTCCCCGTGTATGGGGGTCATCAGATTGTAGGATGTCTACGAAAGCTGCAGGAGAACGTTTTTAACACCGTTTGCTCAAATTTCGTACTGTGCAACTACTGGACGAACCGAGCCCAGTCCTAGCAATCCTTGAGTTTCTAAGAACCATGGTCATCAATCCTTTCGTAAGGACGTCTGAGGAGCGTCGACCACTCAGTAGAACGCATCGCTTTGTCATTTTTTTTAAATTTCACACATGATATGAACTTTCAGTCATAATTATCTGTCGATAAACATTATCCAGCTAAATCACGCTATTAGGTTACGCATCGTCCTCAATTAACTGCAAAAGTATCAAGGTGGTCGTGTTTGTTGGTGTGGAAGTTATGCGGCCCAGCCAGTGGTTTCTGAGTCTATGGATAATAAGTTTTGAACTATTGCACTTATCTCAGCCCGCTTTTTAGCATGATGCTGCAGGCCGTAATCTAGCCCACTGGTTAATGGTGACCACATGTAGCTTGCGTAAGTCAAGTTATGTTAAAATGGCTTCATTGTTGGGACAGCTAGTGCCAGATAAACGCGTACCACTTATTTCTGAGAACTTTCAGTCCCGCTCGTGTTTGAATAAAAGTGAGAAATGATGTCTCTTTCACCCAAAGTTGCACACCTCGACTCGCATGCGCTTCTGCTACAGCGGAAGGACGTGCTTATACTTTTTTTTGGACGTGAATACTTCCAGCGTTTGCTTTCCCGAAGAAGTTCAGTGTTGTGTGCAGGTATAGCCATTTATCTTTTGCACTTTCTCGATCGCAGGTTAACCTTATCTGGCCCATAATCTACTTGCTTGCCACCGTCTTCATCACGATTGTCCCCATGATTGCGGAACCCGTGCAAACTGGTGAGTTTTTGAGAATTGGTCGCCACAGCGTGCTTCCTGTTTCAGCGATCATTAGCACGCTTGACGTCTTAGCGAGCGATGTGCCGCTGCATGCGACCAAGGTGGGACAAAGGCAAGCGCTGTTCTAGAAACATGGTCGAACACAGGATTCGACGCTTATTGTCTTTGTCGAACGTTGTTTGCTGCGCTGGTATACCGCCAGAATGGAGTAAAACTCGCCCAAACCGCGCCCGTGTTGTCTTAAAGGAACACTTCTGCAAGTTGATTAGATGAACGTACACATTTCAGGTCTATTCCACTGAGTTACCTTGTTATCGGGGATCGAAGGGACAAATTTAAGATAAAGCTTTAAGGGGGGAAGCTTTACCGCGGGAGATCTCATCTAACGAGGATGGTGATATGGGCTTGTTGGTTGGTCATCGTGGAATGGTATTTGGCATAGCGCAGCAAAACCCGGACACAAGAAGAAACGACAAACGGAAACAAGTGCTTGTGGCTTGTGTCCGTGTTTTGCTGAGCTATGCCGGATACCATTCCATGATCTCATCTAATGACTTGGGAAAGGTGTAATCGTTCTGCTTGGCATCCACTGCACAAACTCTGGCGGGGTTTATTGCATTTAAACGAAGAAGTTAAAATCTGGTAACTGCTGGAAGCTGATCTTTTATTTAAGCCGTAAACTGTTGAAATTGCAAGATTTAAAAAAAAGAAGCTCAGTTACCAAGTCTATAACTCAGTAATAAGTAACAATATCGCAATTCTGTGAACTGTGCTAAGTAAGACATTTAAAACGGACAAAGATGGTGCATTTATTCACCGATCTCAAAATACCCCAATAATTTGGGAATAGGTTCTTTTGCCAAACTCACGTAAGCGTTGTAATACTTTCACGAGAGGGATAATCTTTTTGTGCTAAATTTCTACACTTTACATCCTGTACAATAGATTAAGTTTACAGAACTACGATGTCTGTTTTTCGTGAACAGTTGTGGATTTGTGAACTTCGTGCTACACTTTTGTTGGATTCTCGGCAATTTTTTGTAGAAAGTATGATGCCCAAAATATAAATTGTTTCCTACAGTTGCTGGAATTTACCTTTCTCTCTCAAATGCAGTGTTTTCAACTTAAATCGGCCTAGGTGGTGAAATTCCTCATCACATATGTGATTTTCACATGCACTTGAATGGGGAAATATGAGTTCGCCCCGATCTTAAGTTTCCTTTTAAACGTAAAAGTCATCCTCCGTTCTGCCTGGTTGTCCCAATTTTGTCGCGTTCAGAGATACTGAGGTTCTAAAGCTGGGACGGAATATTACGTGAGAAAAAAAATTTAATCTTTATGAAATGTTTGCTGTTCTGATGACACTTTACGTGTCACTGCTTTTTGTTTAGAAAAAAACACGACTTTCCAAACAAAAAACAGTGGCACGTTTAGCTTAGCTTTGCACACAGCCTAAAGGCATGTAAAATTGTTGCAACACGCATATGGTGATGGCATGAAATGCCGTTCTTGGTAGATATTTGCTCGCAAGAACATCTTCGGACACAGGACCTGTGTCATTTCCTCCCCCCCCCCCCCCCCCCCGAGAGCAAGCCAAAACTGACGAGGCATTGTGAACTCAGGAATGAAATTTTTCAAGGAAGCGCGACTTTAGTCATGTAATCTTCCGTCAATTCATTCTTCTCGTTTTATCACAGGATTCGGAGCCCTGATAATTGCCACTGGAGCACCGGTCTATTTCATCTTTGTCTACTGGAAAAACAAGCCGCGGTGGATCCAAGGATCATTCGGTATGGATCATTTCATCGTTTGATTTCCGCTACTGGGCGTTTTTTTTTTGTTTACTCGTTGTTTATATGGCCACTTACATTCGCAAAGAACTTCTAAAAGTCAGGGTTAAAACTTGCCCGTTCATGGTATTGCACCACTTACTTCAGAGACGAGCAAATAGAACACGGGACTTGTGCTGACTGGCAACTGAGTCTAATACATGAATTGCAAGCCACACATGAAATAGGCCACTTCGTTTTATGAAGTACATTACATGAAGTAGGCCCCTTCGCGATCGCATGAAGAAATAGAAGGGAGGCTGGCACGCGAGTGGTGCTGTTGAAGATGGGTTGTTACCAACTTGTCCGATTTGCTATCCTAACAACCTTGATTTCCAATCGACATATACACAATCGCATGTTGCACATACCCATGCGGCTGAGGCCATTGCACCGCCACGCCAGCATTCTACGGTTGACGTTGCAACAAGAGTTGAAGGTTTCGAAAAATTTGTGTATAAGCGGGGAAGACAGTTGGGTACTGTCATTTGCGAGAGACGGCACTATTTCCACACCTCTAGTTTTAGCGGGATGAAATTCTAGCAGCTAAGATTTATCTTTCAATGCGTCTTGTCAAGGTTAGGCTTGCTTAGATTAGCCCGAAGGCCATCTGCAATAAAATTTCACTGAGTCTAAGTTGGTTATAAATACTGCGTAAGCTGTATGTATTATTGAAGCAACCCTGACAAAGCTGCAAGGCAGGTAATTGTCAAGTTTTCTTATTACTTGTCCATAAATAGCACCGAAGCCGACGACACATGCACCTCGTTGTTAGCTGATGTGACACTAATCCCAGATCGTGGCCTTTAAGATCTCGGGGCGCTTCGCGGGTCCCGCAGATCTCGGAGGTCATACCGAGGCACCGTGCTTGTTCTCAACCTTCCGTGTTTTGTTTCGTTTTCGCTGAGCGGTAAATGCGGCATTTTTTTTTTCTGAGCTGCATACCAAGATCGTCTATTTTTGCGACCTTCTTGAGACGTTTCTACTCGTATTCGAAACATAAATTTTGCGCGGTCGCTGCTATTTGCACACTATCTGAAACTAGGCTTTTTACATGGTCCAAAGCTTCGTAGCGGTTGACCTTCAACTCCTTTGCTGCCGAGCAGTTTCTACAAAAACACCTAAATATACCAATTGTTTTTATTAATCCACACAAATATAGCTAAATCAAAAAGATAAGCATATAGTACGTCTGGAAATATGTTTCAGATGAAGGCTTTGACAAAAATTATCTTGAAAAACTGATCATAAAGTTGGCTTGACCACAGTACTATTAGAAACCACTTCCCACCAGAACCTCCAGACCACGGCAATATTTTGAAAAACTAATTGGCACCACAAGGACATGCTGCTCTCAGATTTGGGTACATTCGTCGACATACTTATTGTGGCGCCCCCTTTAGTGCGACATGAAAAAAGAACACCTGTGTATTGAAGCTTAACTAATTGTGTGCTGTGAAAGCGAACCACATATTTTAGGACTTTACATTGTACGAGCCTTGCATGCCCTCGGTAGGAAGAGGTAAAGTGTGACTGTGTTATATGTAGGTACCATTAAATTTTTAATTGTAGGAGTCATGAGGGAGGTAGTGGCCGAATAGTGCACCAGGGAGGCCAATTACTATTCTGGTGAGGGAGTGACTTCATTGAAGCTTAGTGCGCCTTCCTAACTTGGTTGCACCTGGACTAGTATAACCCCACTAGTTCTCGGCAATATTTTTTTGCCGGTGTTGGGCGCCACTCCATGCCTGAAAATGTAGTGGACTGGAGGAGGATTCGAACTTACGACCTTCAGATTAGAAGCCGGGTGTTCTACCTCTGCTCCACGCCACTAACTCATTCTCTCTATAGGCCTGAGCAGCATGAAATTTTTTTTTCGGATTCTATTTGTGGACACTGTACTAGGATGTGAAGCACAGTAAGTGCCTCCTCACATCTAGTACAGGTCGGAGGTTCGTTGTGCGTGCCGTGTGTCATATTCTCAGCCGACAGAAGAGAACATAATTTCTTCAGAATTAGAGAAGGGATACCAAGAAAAGGGAAGCGCAGTCGAGGACGACAGAAAACTAGGTGGGGTGATGAAGTTAGGAAATTTGCAGGCGCAAGTTGGAATCGGCTAGCGCAAGACAGGGGTAATTGGAGATCGCAGGAAGAGGCCTTCGTCCTGCAGTGGACATAAATATAGGCTGATGATGATGATGATGACTATTGCTAAAGCCAAGCAGAAATAACTTTCGAGGAGATTGCCAGCTTAGTGTTGTTCTGCAGTTGATGTAATGGGTATCCTGTGTCATGGTGAAATAATGTTATGGGGGCAGTATTTGTTCTCACGTCAATACTCCTGACAGCCACGTGACGTCACACTCATTCAGTTTTTCCTTCCTTTCTGTTTCGCCTTGCAGACTGTGCCACGGTATTTTTACAAAAGATGCTGGTAGTGGTGGCTTCTGAAAAGCCCAAGGACGTCTAGGACGCACCTGGGTCGCCTTCTTTGGAAGGAACGCTTCATCAACCGCCCACCTGCACCACATCTGCTCGGGTGTTCAAATGTCGTCGTCATCGTCGTAAAAAACTGTCACCTAAGGGGAACCATTGGACACCATTGCTCGTTCTCGACTCGATCGCAAACGAAAAAACAAACACGGAAACAAAGAATCAAGGACACGGAAACATCTGCAAACAGGCCAAAAGCAAAAGGCCGACATTGTGAAATGATAAAAGAAAGCAAACAAACTATAATAAGAAACACAATTGCACTGTAATAAGAATCGTGCAAGGAATGTCTCGTTGTAACAGATCCCTGTTTTCGCCATTGAATGTATTGCTGTTTTTGCTAATGCGCGCGAAGTTATTTCATCTCATTTACAAAGTGCTAATTGTGTTCACTGTTTGAGCACGCTGATCATAGGGAAACATACTTCTCTGGCAGCCTTTACAGATTCTGCGGGCATTTCCACGCTAGACAAGTTTAGTTACACAAAGTCGTCCGATGGCCCAGAGGAGATAGGAGACTCTTCATTCTTTGCTAGGTGACGCTGTGCATGTATGACAAAAAAGAAGCATGAATGAAAAAAAAAAAAAACAAGTAGCTTTACAGCGAAGGTTTCTTATGCAGTGCTGCTGAATCAGCAGAATCAGTCAACTACACATTCTATGATTAGATGGCTTCGCATGTAGATCTACTATTTGCCACCGACCAACTTGTGTTCACTTTCAGCTAAACCAAAAGTGTAGCAGGCTATCCCTTGTCGCTGTCACGTATCATTATGGATGAATCTGATCTATGCCTAACTTCTAATTTTGCCATATAGATTCAGCATATCATTCGTACATATAAAGGTCGAGAGACCATCCCTTTTGATCGAGATGATCACTTCAGATGGGCTCTATGATGCAGATATGGGGCATTGTAAAGCACTTCTAAAGAAGATGCACAGATACGTTTTTGCTGTTCCGCTGAACTCATCGACGCTCCCTAAAGCGGTGATCTGTTACAACGAGAAAGGCCGTATAAGTATATACAATGTGTGTGAGTGTGTGTGCGTGTGTAGGTAGAAACGCGTGTACATAATCCGGTATGCTCGTCAACATATATGCACGTATATTTTTGTAATTAAAGCATTCAGTTCGCAGAAAAAAGAACTTTGAGGAGATGTTCCGAATGTCTTTCAGTACCAATGCTTCCATAAACGCGCGTAGGAACAAAATATAAGGAAGGGTATTTAGGACGTCGGAGGGTAGCTCTTTCGGACCCCTGCCACATATCGAATATTTGCAGATAACGTTTGCTTAGATTTTTTTTACATATGACTTTAGGATTTGTTCTGATTGGTGTTTTCAACATTCACGAGATGGACCTATTACAATATGTAACTTATTTCACACAATGCATTTTGTTAAAAAGATGGGCCCTGAGAAGATGAAAATGGCACTACCAGACATATTACATTTTACTTTATACGAGAAGTCACTATCGCATTGAACACGATCATTACACTTGTAACAGATCCTTTGTATGCCTAAGACTCCGCATCAGAGTTGTGACTTCTGTTTGTAGCTATACAGTGTCTTACAAACCATTATGTTTACGCTCAAAGAATCTAGGTAGCACAAAGCTTAATCAGTTATTGTGTCTTTAAAAGAAATGTATCTCTTATTTACTATAGATTGCAATGTTCCAGGCTTATATGTTTGTGCTCTCAAAACCACCATGGATGATGAGCGCCATAGGACGTTATAACACTATGACGCCACAAGACTTAAGTTTACGCAGAACTCTTTGCCTTGTCACTGGCCCATCTTTGTGCAAAAGCTATCATTACTGCAAAAGCATGAATGCTAGGTGCATGGTTTTATATTTTGTTATCACACGTGATGGTGCAAAGGCAGGGGCAGTCACAATTGTTTAAGCAAGCTAGGCATGCTGAGTGTCAACTATACTTTATTGATATTCTTAGATGAATTCACAATCAAATTGTTCATAGGCGTTTTAAGAGCTGGACAGTTACTCTTGACGAAGTACCAAATTCAAGTGCATTTGCAGGCCCAGGTGACATGTCAGGTAGCATGCTGTGCTTTTCTGGACCATTCTGACTGAAACTGATCATGTTATTTTACTGTAATGGTCTTATTTTTTAATTGAATGGTGCAATAAGTACGATCAAACATGACTTTTCGTAACATATATTGTCCTGGAGAAATGTTTGATGGAATGCATTTCTGCACAGGCGCCAGAACATCAACACAACACGAACACTAGCTTAAAACATCATTCCTTAAAACTTTTTTTCTGGATATAATGAGGTCGTCTAACATTCTTGCTAGTTATTTTGTACTATTCTTTCTGACTGGGCTATTCGGGGAGAGCAAGATGCTGAAAATCAGTCACCAATTGCTATTTTTAATGTAAAAATACAAACTATAGGGTGGTTCCGATAAAGAGTATTACAAAAGAAATTAGAATGTTTGGTCTGTTTGGTCTTATGACTGTCAGTACACTTTTCTTGATGCATTAAGAATTACTATGATCAATAATAGTTGTTATACATTCAGTGATAACTCTATGTGCTCAAAGGTACTTCCCTAAAAACGGTGCTGAAGGGCGCATTTCCGAGATAAATTTAGGCGACATGAATTGTGCTTTCACTTCCCGCTAAAATAAATTTTCTTGGCTAAACAATAGTTACTTTCTTCAAATTTCATAAATGAGGCTCAATCAACATTATTAAAACACAACTGATTTTCACACATTTTCTTTAACATGAGCCGTATCTCGATATTTTGAGACACTATATCTGTTGCTGGAACACATTCAATGAAATACGCTTACAAAGTTAATCATCGACACTTTACAGAGGTTCTGTTGATTTCGCTAGACACATTTAGAAGTGTCTGCTAAAAACCGAATTTTGCGTTTGCTTCGTAAGGCCATATTTTGTTTTTACTTTAGCTTCGAACGCTTGCAAACGTTCCACCAATGCCGGCAGCTATGCAGCATAGTTCGAACTTTGTAACGTGAGCAACCTCGAATGCAGCGCATGCGCAGAATATTCATGCGCACGAAACTCGGTGACTTAGAAGGGCGTATACAGTTGAGTCCAAGAGAATAGTGCTGTTCCAGTGAAATCTTTGAATGGTGTACAAGGTATACGCTGTACGTGGGGACTGCACGCTATATGGTGGCTGCTTTACTTTTCTGTTTGTTCTGGATGGCCTTAATTTATGCTGCATCATTACGGGACACATCATGCAAGTGTACTACAGAGGAGCAGCTCTAAGCTACATGAGTGACTCGTTGGAAGAGATGTGTGAAAGTGTCGATAAGTGATGACACCATTGTTCTCGGCATAGAAAAGGCATTAAAATCTTTTTTATACCTCTGTTTCTTTTCTTCTTTGTTTTGTCCCGTACAAGCCTTTGTTGCAACTAAGTTGCTTTTTGTTTTACATCTCTATTGTTAAACTGCAGACGCTTTCAGCACTGGTCAAGGTTTCTTGGAAGTCAATGATGGCAAATGCTTATTGTGTGGTTGTTGTTGTTCTTTGTTGCATCATATACATTCCATTTCCGTTAATTCGGCCCTGACGGGACCGGCCAAGTTAATCGAATTATCCGGTGGGTGGAATTGAAGAAGATGCAGAAAAAAACACCAAAATACACCGCTGATTCATTTGCCAATATTGGATCTATTCTAATGCACCGCCGAATCAAACGCGCACCAGCTTTCTGTGTGTACAAAGTAGAAAACTAACGTAGGAATGACATTAAAGCTACTAAACGAAGTAGAAATGTAACACGCCCACATTTTTCCAGCAAGAAATTTTTTGCACAAGGGCGGCCGGTTTCCTAGTCAGCTTCGCCACACAGTTCTTTAGGTCATCTCCGCCGCAATAAATTCTTGTTATGCGTTAAAGCGTACGGTCATTGCGAAAGCGGTCTTGGCTACGTGACCGTTCGCACCGCGCAGGTAATTTCTGGCCAAATTATCTTTAAATAAAAGGAAGGCGCTCGTTAGAATCAGGTGAATATCGTAATCAGACGTTGTGAGCTACGGTTATTACTTGAAAATCTTCATAGGGGTGGGCCGGAAATAGACGTTTTCGACGAGAGATGACGCGTGTTCAGCGCATTCACTGTCCCCTATGGTCCGCCGGGACAAACACTGCAACCATAGGGGTCGCTATTGGGCTCACTATAGGGGTCAGGCCTGCGTGCTGACTGGTCAAGTTTGAATTATCCGGTGGAGGATAATTTTAGGATATAAATAACGAAGTTTGGGCTAATGAAATGCAAAGGCGCCGACCTTCAGTCGGGATCGAGTTAACCGAGAAATATTGAATTAACCGGAGCTTAATTAATAAAAGTCTACTGTATTTGGTAATTCTCGCAGCGTCTAAAGTATTGCATATTTTTTTCTTTCGTAGTATGCACTGCTTAAAAGGCGGCGAAGGCTGTGGGACGGTAAGTTAGGGTACTTGGAAGATAATGAATGCGGTCTGTTTGTAACCACAACGGCAAATTACCGCTCACGATCCATTACGTCTGTTTTTTTTATTTTTTGCGTTCGAGTACGGGGTTATTGACAGATTACCGAAGGTAAGGACTATCTGTGCTGGCAAGAAACACTGTGGCCTATTTACACAATAGTTTTTTCAACGCTTGTTAATTGAGAAAGGCAGGAGCTAAAGCTTACCTGAAGCTTATTGAATTTTGAAGCTTATTTCGTGGTGGAGTTGAAACACACAAGCCGGACACAATAACATTAAACGCAGTTTTGGCGGAGGTTCTTGCTATAATATGGTTTTACTGCGATGAAAAAAAATAAGATTACAAACAAATTGGAAGTATTTAGCTCAGCAGAACTGGTTCAGCAGACAAGTTTGAAAATGCGAAACAACATGCACACAATTTCTTTCGCGTGGTAGCAATAGAACTCATGGTTTTATTGTTTATTGTCATACTGAACACTTGAACGTACCAAGACTTCTCATATTTTGTTTTCTGAAACTTGAGAAAAAACAATAATGAAAATATGTAGCATATATAGCAGAAACATGCTAGCTGAGACGTGTACTGTGAAGAAGCAGACGTAAAAAAAGCATTGGTGGGTGCGACATATTGTGACGCCGCGTTCGACCAAAGCTCGCCGGCTTTTTGATGCAATGTGCGACTGTATTCTTAATTGTTTGCGTAAATGGGCTGACAGTTGCACAATTATCAATTAAATAAATTTCTATCTTTCTGTTTTCAAGATGTATCGCACAACAAGAGCAGGTGTCGCCACCGCCTCTGGTGCTCCCAAATGTTTCTCCTGGTATTTTGGCATACGTATGTGCTAGAATGTCTCGGCTGCGCTTAATGCCTCACATTTCATGTTTAGCATTATGATGACATTAGAATCATCTGGTTGTTTGATTGTAGTTCATTCTTGTGTACCGTTGTCGACGTCACATAGTCGATGAGGCACTGCTTCAGAAGCAGCGGTTATGAATGGAAGTGTTCGCGTGGTGTCACAGCAGATAACAAAGATAAGGCGAGATGCACATTCGACATAGAACACTAAGTATTTATTCAAAGTGAAAATTTGCTTAAGCTTTTACTGCAGGGTACAACACACCTTCAAATAAAGGAAACGAACACATTAGGCACCACTGTATCGTCCGTTCTTGCTAATGTTTTAATTTTGAGCCGTCATATAAACATTCATTTTCCACCGACAGCTTGATTATAATAAAACGTGTTATTTTTTGGGTGCGCGAACAGAAAAAAAAAGGTAGATTATGAATACCTTGTCTTTGTATGGAAGGGTCACGGTATAACGTGTTAGTGGGATTGACATATCATACCAAGTATGTTATGCTGGTTTAATGGAACAGTGAAGCATATATTGGAATAATATTGTTGGGAAAGTGCTCAGAGTGGTTTAAGTTTGTTCCCAGAAGCGTGACTCAGCAAATACTTTTCTTACCTCGTGCCATTACGACACATTCTCATTTCGGTAGTCTCAAACACCTGGACAGGATGCGTCTCATAGATATCTCTGAATTATGAATTATAAGTGTAAGACAAGCAGTGAACAAATGCAGAATTTAGGAACACTTAGTTCTTCGCCGAATTTTTGAGCGCCGTTGCACACCCTTCTTGATGTGCATTTTTTGTGCCATTTTTTGTCTTTTTTACTATAATGAACGTAACGTAGACCTTCGTCACCGCAGCGACGTCAACATGTCTTTCACAAAACCAGTTCTTCCAGCAAGTGACGGTTTGCTCCAGGCTCTATTTTTTGGCGCACCTTATTTTTTCAGCCAGAAATGCCTCTTCGCCTTATAGCACGTTGCTTGGCCGGGCATCTAGCTGATGCGCATTAGAACACCCGAATGTAGGATTTATATAACCCATAAGTGCTGCCTTTTTGATCTAGAGCGTCTAGACAGGCATTATACCTACGTACAGAAACTTCAAGCTCGAGAAACGTTGTTGAGACGCAGATGACCATGAAAATTTATAACTTCGCGCTGCGTAGTCACCCAGCTATAGAAACTGTGATGGTGATAACAAGATCGCGGTAGATTTGCCCTGTTGTTATCTGTAGTCTTGAACTGGCCGCACTGGGCGACCACGAATCTGCTTGATGCGTCGAGCCCCCACAAATGATGGGGCTGACATTTTCCTTTTTCGTTTATGACGAGTTGATGTTTTCATGTTGTGCCGTTGAGAATAGAGCGTGCAGACTTAGACGTGCAATTCTTATTGTGCTATAGAGTAGACCACAACAGACTTGTTACCTATTGACTCCGTTCGACATCTTATGTTGTGCCTTATGCGAAAAAAAAATGATAACTTCGTTCGTTGTGAATGTTGTCTCTTTTGTGAAGCGCCGTTTAAAGCTTAGAAACAGTCGTAAACCTGTGACTTAGGGGTTAGAATCGGCGTGTGCAGTGACTTGTGAGTATTTCGTGTTGTTTACAATAAACAAGAAATGGTGCTTCGATCGGTGCAGGTAAGGGTGGACGGAATGTTATTTGCGCCATCTTGGTGTCATGCCAGATGCTGCAATAAGACTAAGAGAGCCACGTTGCAAAGCTCAACATAGTTTACTGCTTACAGAATTTAGACACTGCCTGCATTTACAACTGAACTGTCGTCTAGAGCCTGCCCGAAAATGAGGCCTCAAGGAGTGCTTTCTTTGACGTAATGACTGTATCAGGCTGTTAACGCCAATGAAAACTATGTTTGTCAGTGGCGCTAACTAAACTGTCAGTGTCAGGCTTCAATAAAATTAACTATTGAACTTCTCGTATAGTGTTATCCCAGTGTTAGCCCAAGAACCACAACCTCAAAGATGCATTGGACTAGATGCTGAGTCGTAACTTTACCAATTCTAAAGTTGCCTTCTGAATATTTTTCGTGTCATCGTTATCGCCGCCACATCTTTAGTTATCTCTTAATATTATTTCTGCGAAAGAAATTGACGCCCAATAGTAGAATTAATATTTTTCATTCATATTGCCAAGCTATAGGTGTGTTTTACAGGCGTATAAAGTATAAAATAAAGCGAAAATCTAGCTTGAGAGGTGAAGGAAAAACCGTTTTCTCATTTTTGTCGCGGGTGAAAAAATGTTCGTGAGATTTCACTTTAAAAAAAAAAAAAACATGCAATGTCACATTCCGTCTGACCCGGTGTTGCACATTCTGTACAGTCAAATATATGTGTGTGCTTTTTCTTGAAACGTTTGTCGATGTCCGTGTCATGTCAGAAACATTTTTTTTGTCATGTGCGTGTACGCTTCATGCTCGAGATGTTGCTAGTACCCATCAGTAGGTACGGCCCTTCGAGAATATGAGTTGGTGTCACATGTTCTCTTTTCGTGTGTCGTGCACATGTTAGCGATGCAGCCTGACCGAATTTTCAAGATACCTTAACACGCTAGAACAAGAAAAAAAAAAAACGCGACTGACAGGGGTATCATAAGCTCCCTTTCTGGACATTGAAATCTCGATAATAACCTCAAAGATAACTCTGGTTGTTACCTTAAGTGATGTGTGTGCCTCTACATGATGCCGGCGTTTCTTGTCAAACTAGCACTTGCCGTGTCTTTGCAAGGTTCATCAGTGTTTGATGGCGTTTGAAACATGCGATAAACTATGCATGAAAATTGGGAGTGATCGACTTTGTAATGCGTAATTCTACATGATGAAAAATTAGAACAAATTGCTCACGTTTTTTTTTTTCGGGCCATATAGAGTATATTCAATAGCATGAAAAATGACAATGAAATATGATTTTAGGTAGAACCTAAATAGTGTAGTAACTAATTAAATAGAAATTGGTCAGCTGAAATATCCTAAACTGAAATCTCGCTTCAGCGTATCAAACGCTGCTATACATAGCCCATGCGTTAAGTTGCATGCCTGTACTTAAATAAGAAATTTCGGGTATCAAACTCAGCATAACATGTATTATATTTTGTGCATTAGGAGGTTATAAGCACCTTTATTTCAACACTAATTGAAAAAAAGAAAGCGCACCAAAAAGTTTAAAGTTATAAAAAAATAAAAAATAAAATCTGTTTCCTGCCCACTGAGGTTTCACCAAATACGGCTAAAACTTTCGAGATTCGATGCACTGATACACTTTGCTCAGTGAGTTCTGCGTTAAAGGATACCGTGTGTATTGCCCAGCTTTTGCTTTGACGTTCGTGAAGCTCATCGAACTTTCTATCGCATAAAACGTTACGGTTCCCTACATCACGTGACATAAAACACGTTCGTGAAGCGTGAGAAAGTTAAACAGTAGAGATGGAAGGAATACTGTTCTGCAACGCATTTTGCGCAAGTTGCGTGTATATTTGGATTGGAAGTTTAGAGTGAGTTTTCATTGTGTGCCATCTACCACGACCTGCCAACTGTGCAGAAGGGTCAACTGTCTCTATACTGTGCTGTCACAGCTTTGTGTGCATTAAAGTTGACGATATGTGCGTCAACTGCGCGTTTGTCTCACATTCCTGCTCAGTATTCAACATTCTGAGTCAAGTGAGCATGAAAGCGCTCAACCCTATACGCCAGTACCGGCCGTGGTGGTTCAGTGGCCGCAGGATTCAGCTGCCCGAGAACGAGGTCGTAGGCTCGACTCCCGGTTGCTGGCGTCCTCCACTGCGGTGTCTCGCGGTGTCTCTCCATCCCTCTGCTCTATAGAGTTGTGCATCAGCAATCAACCAACCAATCAGTCAGTCAGTTAGTCAGTCAACAAATATACGTCAATTAATAAAGCTGGTAACGTCGTTTTTAAGACATCCTGCGCCACGCTTCTAGCCTGAAATAATTATGAAATCAGGACCTAAATGGGAAGCAGATAGAAAAATGACAATCGTGAATAATCAAATGAATGAGGACATAAATATATGAATAAACATCAGGCGGAACCCGTCTCACGGTGACTGTGGACGGTAATGCGTTTAGCATTGAATCATATATAACGACACAGCGTACTGCCACCGTCAAAACGAGGCGTGCATGAGACGTGTACGGCAGCGCGACTACTCTTTCGAGCCTCCCTAAGAACGTTTGGCGCCATCTGGCGCAGCTGCCGCGAAGCCTGCGCGTGGCCTCCGAAATGCGTGGCGCGCCGGTGCGAGCGAACGCGGAAAACTGTTCCCTGGCTTGCCGCACACTCAGTTGCACATACACAGTGACTCAAGTCACTGAGTGCACTCCCAGTGCATATACCCAGTGCATTCATGGCGCAGCTCGCTAAAGCGTTGGCGTGAGAGAGAGATAAAAGGAAGGCAGGGATGTTAACCAGTCAGGAGTCCGGTTGGCTACCCTACGCTGGGGGAAGGGTGAAGGGGAATTGAAATAAGGGTGAGAGAGAGGGGGGTTAGAGAAAGGCGTTCATTGAAAAGCAGCACACACCCAGTTCACTTGTGGCACAGCCTGCTAATGAATCGGGTTGCTGTCCTTGAGGAACCCTTGCGACGTGGGATCGATTCCGCTCAGCATCGGAGAAATTTGAGGGTTCTTTTTCGTCATTGTAGAGTGAAACATTCCCCGTGGCACATACCTAATTACCCAATTTTGCGTCCAAGACGTTTATTGAAGAGCAGCACACGCCTGCTCGAACATACCCATTTACCCAAGTTGGCATCAAAGAGGTTCATTGAAGACCAGCTCAGACCGAATGGCTCATACACAGTGCTTCAAGTCGGCGTCAAAGTGTGTTTTTTATTGCGATAGCAATTATATGGACACTCCAAAGCAGATTTCTACCGTCGGCGTCACCGTCGTCGTCGCCGTTGCCGTCGCCGTCGCCGTGAGGTTCCGTATGACGTCAAAGGCGATGAAATCGTCGCCGCGCGCCGAACGCTGTATGTGCGAGTGAAAGGGCGCGAGGGACGCGCGCTTTCACGGGGAGTGAACGCACGGCGGAGAACAAACCCGCGTTCTGCGCCGTGCTCCCTTAAGGGCAGTGCCGCCGCCCTTAAGGGAGCACGGGCCGAGCCGCCCCCAGAAGCTCCGGCAACAGTCACCAACGCCGCGCGCGTTTTGTGCGAACGCGGGCAAAACGCCGACGGCGTCGACAACAGTTCTGTGTGTTGCCGGTGCTGCTGCATGTCCAAGTTTGTACAGCTGATAAAACTACTATCCTTACTCCATATAGTTCTCTACTAATTTGCTATCGCAATGGGTGCTTCGCCTTTCGGGTGAAACTGCGACTTTTTTTTCGAACAGCGATACCTATATCGCCCAGTTTCTGGCAATAGTTGATGTAGTAGCGCTGCTCTAGTCGCTCCGTTATTTTCCTTGCAATAAAAGAAACCGACGAGAGCACTGCGAACTACCTCACTCAAACGCTGCGTCCCAGCGACTGACATGCTATCGGCAGGCGGGAAAAAGTTCGCGCATGCGCACGAAGGTTCAAGATTGGCTGATGCAAGCGCACTTGTTTCATACCCATCAGGTGTTCGCAAAAAAATAAGGTCGGATACTCTTCTAACAGACCTCGTACATACATACATACATACATACATACATACATACTACATACATACATACATACATACTACATACATACATACATACATACATACATACATACATACATACATACATACATACATACTACATACATACATACATACATACATACATACATACATACATACATACATACATACATACATACATACCATACATACATACATACATACATACATAGCCTCCGGAATGTGCGTATAAGTATACCTTATGAATACCAACGCATTAATTAATAATAAAACATGTAAGTAAATCAGTCAAGTGTTTGTTGGGAACACAATTATGATGTTGCAATTTGAGGTCGTCTTATAGCATGGCGCTAAGTGCTCTCTGCCGAATCTGTAGGCGTCTGAGAGTGAATGCAGTATTAAGACGAGTACTTCTTCAGCTGCTAAGCTCGCTTTTCGAGGACGCCAAGATGTGTCCCTTTGTAAAGCAGTTGAACCAACAGTGAGCGAGCTAGACAAGTCCCTTGCCATGGCGTCCTGACTTTCCCTGTCTCTGAAAAGTACCCTTACCGGCTTTCGCCCGCTTTTAGAAAAGTGACGCGAGCCAGCAGCAACAACATCCATGGTCAAGAATTGCCGGGAGGGCTCACGAATGAAGCTCGGCTTTAATAATCACATAAAACAAGCGCGACCTTTAATCACGGCGATTCCCTAGAAAGCCGGGCACTTGTCGACGCAAGTCAAGGAATCGAGAAGGCGGTAGCCCTGCAAGCACTCGCAACCCGGTCGCCCGCAGTCGTAGGGGCTGCAGTCCTGCCCGTCGTGGTCGCAACGCTCCGGGTAGCAAGACTTGTGGGTCACGAACACCATGTTCTCGTAGAGGCACTTGGGAGGACACGAGGCGACCGGTACGCAGGACCCGCCGTCCAGCGATGACCTGCGTGGCCGACGTTCCATCGGGACCTGTTACGCGACTGAATTCCTTAAAGGGACTTTCTGCCAATTTTCAAGGACCTTCTAATTTGTAGAGCTATAGGAAGCCTACCATTTCAAGTGTATGAACGTGCACTGGTTTTCCTGGAAAGCGCGTAGAAATTTTTTAAACAGAATTTTTCGACTGGCGTAGTCTCTTCTTGAAACTGTGTATGGAAGCAGACGCAATGATTCCTGGACGCGGTGACACTCTCGGAGGCCATGCATCAATGCACCACTCAGATCACCTTTACTGCGTTCGTCTGCACAAGGCTGCGAGACCACGCACGTATCGACACGCGCTATCTGGAAACGAAAGAAATTACCTTCTCACGCAAGTAAAAGTTAGCAGAAGAGCATAAAATACAATTTCAGAGAATGCAATATTATATGCAACGAAAATAGCTCTTCCTGTGCAGCTTTTTGGTTACGTGACTGTACACGAATTGATTGCACTGTTTCACCAAGTGTGTCGGAGCGAAACGAAAACGAAAACGAAAAAAGAAAGCGATATTTTTGACCGGAACGAAAACGTAACCGAAACATAATTTAATATTTTGTTTCGAGTGAAACCGAAATATTTTTTATCTGCTTTCTGTTCAAGGGGGAAGTCGGGAATCCGAAACAACCGACGTCAGCCAACGTCAGCATTCGCGCGTATCTCAAGGTTTCGCATAAGCGCGCGCGTATCTCAGGCAGGGATAGAGCGAGCGATAGCCGGTCCAGCGCTCCACCAATCCAAGCCTGCCGCTCGGTGCACCAGCCGATCGGCATCGTAGCAAAACCCATGGCTTGCGCGCTGGAGAGCTTATCGTTTTGTTTTCTACGGGTACAACGCTTTGTTACCGAAGTTTTGTCGTTCGTCTATGCTCGTTTAAGTTAGTGTTATCGGAATAGCGGTCTCGCATTTCGGCGTGTGCATTCGATGACGTGCTCGCTCTCAGATCAGGCTCAGTGCCTTGATTCAAGGCACGGCACTGAGCATGATCTCAGAATTCATAATTCACTGATTGAGAAAAATAAATAGTATGTTTTTATCATTACTTGGCTTCGAAAGCTTTCTAATGCGAACCAAAACCATTAAGAACCGTTATGGAGCATTTTTTTTTTTTTTGTTCCGGAGCAGAACCGGAACGGAACTTTTTTTCAGTGGAACGAAACAAAAACCAGAACGAAAAACATTTCGTTCCGACATCCTGGTTCCACCGTCTTGTGGCGCCACATGTCGTTCTTGCAGAGCGAAATTAAAAATATAATTCCTTGTTTATGGGATACAAGCATGCTTTCTTCCGTCAATATGACACAGAGTCTTCTTATTCCCACCACAATCCAAAGACATGTTCCGAGGGATAGACGGTCCCGTTACTGTGGTACTGGTACGACATTTGAGACGTTTTATTTCGTTGAATGAAGGTCCTGGAAATCGAAACTTCAGACAAAAAATACTGGCAAGCCTCAAAGCGCTTTATACTCCATTTCATTTTTCAAACATAGCAGGCAACGCCAAGAAGGCCAGAGAGAACTCTCACTGTTCACATCCGCGACCAAAAAAAAACAGCGCGTCACATATAAAAGCAGGGCATTTGTTTAGTGTTGAATGATGTAATTCGATGTCCTATTGAGTTTCGTACTTTTATGTCGCATTATATATGAAGTAATCATTAGACAGAAGGCGCCGCAGATCTGAACCTATCTACCCCCGAGAGCGTGGAGTTTTCAGCTTATATGTAGGAATTGTTTACACAGAAGACAGGTGCGCTTACTGTCAGTACATTGTCGGTCAGCATACAGGCGTATTTGCTGGTACTTGTATTCGGCTCTGATACGACCGTGGTATATGTATATACTCACAGAGATACCGGTCGATCATGGAGCAGACAACACCAGCTTCCACGCAAAACCCGGGAGGACAGGCAAATGAAACTTCCTTCGTTTTAAACGCAGTCGCTGCCATCCTGATTGTCCTTCGAGCGTACGCAAACCCACCTGACAAATCCATCAAGGCAGTAGCAACCGGACGAACAGGTCCTGGGGCACGGGGCGGGATAGACCTCCCCGCACACGGGCGGACAGCCGCCGCAGTAGGAGTAGTCCGAGAAAGGGTCTCGCCAGCAGGTGCGGCAGTCGCTCTCGGCGACGCATTCGCCGAAGGCCGAACGCCGGAAGCCTTCTTTGCAGACGCAACCCGAGCAGCCCTTCTCGTGCGTGGAGTTGGCGAGGGACAAATACTGGCCTGCGATTAAAGAAGGAGGAGAATGAGAGAGAGAGAGAGCTGCAGAGAGAAACGAAGAGAAAAAGGTAGGGATGTTAAGCAAGGACGTGCCCCGTTGACTACCCTATACACTTGGGGAGGCGGAAAAGGGGGAAGAAATAGATAAGCAAAAGGGAAAGATAAGAAGAAAAAAAAGCCGGCAGATCCCACGCCCTGTGGGAATCGATGTTATGCGAAGCGGCGTGCGGGGAGCCCAACAAGTTAACGATACGACCATGAGAGCACCAAGACGTAGGCAGCTGTTTCATGACCTACATGACACGCATGTCATGACATTCATGTCAAGACCTATCATTTATGCTCGTCATACACTCTTGTCATACTATGCCAGTTTTGGTACATACCAAGTTAACGAAACGACCATGTGAGCACCAAGACGTAGGCGGCTAGATAGATAGATAGATAGATAGATAGATAGATAGATAGATAGATAGATAGATAGATAGATAGATAGATAGATAGATAGATAGATAGATAGATAGATAGATAGATAGATAGATAGATAGATAGATAGATAGACACTTTCGAAGTGGCAAATGTTAAAGTGTTCCTTGCTGCAGGTGGACCCAGCCTTGCAAAAGTTATCGAGGGCTGAAGCCAGACATGTTCCATCTGGCAACACGACGGCATCTGGTAACATTAGGGAATTGTAATGGCGAGAATATGTTTGAACCGGGACGCCAAAGGTTGTGCGCCATCCATTCCAAGTCGACCCGCACGGCTCTGCGTTCGCACTCTAGATTTGTATCATAGAGGAATTTTAGAAGCCGAAGCACCTCCCTCCTAAATATTCAATGTCCTCACGGAAACAAAACGTCACGTGCACTTGAGTGCGGGGCCATCTCGCACTTAAATTGATCTATTAATACTTTACGTTCTTGAGACTTTACAGGTGGATCTAGTTTTGCAAATGCATGCCGGCAATTGCCTCGTGCCCTAAAATATAAAATTTGAACTTGTGTGGAGTAGTTCTGCCAAAAAAATTTACATGTCGCCTCCGACTGCGTCGCAGTGAATAGCAATTCAAGTGAATTTCCGCCGTCGCCGTCGGCGCTGCCGTGAGACTCCGCATATTATAAGACGCCCGCTCCCGCGGCGAGCGTCGGCGCCACTTGTAACCAAGCGAACGAGCATAGCGAAAGCGCAGAGGCGTGACGGACGAAAGCGGAGAGGAGGGTGCAGCGGAACCATGAGGTGGAAAGCTGAGGAGGACATGGCGAAAGGTTGAGGAGGAAAGCGGAGTGCCGGCGGCGACTAGGCATGCGGCCAGCGCGGAAACAAAGCGCTGGCGCGGGCTTCGGACCCACTGCGCATGCGCTACTTCGCCGGTTGCGCCGCCGCAGCCAGAGTATGCGCTCCGCGCGAGCCACGTGCCCACGTGGTCACGCTTTTTTTTTCTTAGCAATGAGCGACGCAACCGGCGGAAATGTTTCGTCTGCCGCTGCTGCTAAACGAGATGCCCGAGTAGAGGCGCAGCGCCGTCGCCAAGACCACCCTGTCGTTCAGAATCAAATTATTTGCCCCAATATATCGCGAATTCAGAACACCTAAACAGCTGCGCTCAAAATTCGCATTAGGGAGTATCGTAATCGTCGGTGAAGTTTTTTAGGTTTGTGTATGCTATATGCTTTTCCATGCCGTATATGCGGGTTATAATGCTACCCTCTTCTGTCACTAAAGTTGCTCATGCCAGGTCTTACGTTCTTGACTAATTACTCAGAATTTTGAAAATGGCAGCCCAGAAACAAATATCATGAAACATAATATTCAGAGCGCATGTATTTTATCCTAAATCTTCTCAGGTTATTAACGATTAAAAGTGCAAAACAATATTAGTGCTCAAGCCTGAAAATAATGTGATTTTACTGGCGTGACTCCTTAGGGCAGCGGACTGGCGCCTGTTAGTTTTTCTACGAGCCAGTTTCGATATTGTTTCCCAGAATTTGTCGTGACGCAGAAGCAGGACACGTGGGTGCAGGACATCGCGACGTTTTGGCACTCGCTTCGTCTCGTTGGGTCGTCTGCTGCGCTCTCTTTGAGCGGTACGATGTCGCAGCATAACAGACGGCCAAACCAAAACGTCACGAAATCCTGCTCCAACATGACCCCCTTCTGGAAAATGACGTCACGACAGACACGCATTCTGGAAAACGGAACTGGTTTGTAGAAAAACCATTGTAGTAAATTGTTTAAGGCGCTCTCAAGCTTGCCAGCATAACAGTGCATCTTTTAGTGTTGTAGGAGGGTATAGTTTACAGGTACAGCTCAACCTAATTTTCCTCTAGCCTCCGTTTGATGTCAGAATGTGTGATTACCTATTTGCCTATGGCGTTTCTTTATACGTTCCTATTTTCTCGTCGGCACAACCACATTTAGTATTGTACCTTTCAAATGCCTCCTCTTTATACTTCAGTTATTGTATATCTTTTGCAATCAATAAATAGTTTCGTCAGTTTATACCTTCTTTGATGTCTCCACGACACGGAAGGTCAGGTCTTGCGCACGGGTCTCCCGGCTCCTCGTTCATTGGGCAGTCAGATACAAGCGTTTCCTGCGATTCTACTGAAAATGTTGTGAGCACTTGAGAGATTTTATCTGACAAGTAGCGGCAAAAGTCACATGCAACATTCTGCAAATGCTCGGGGACAAAGCAAATGCATTGAATTTGTTGAAGAAGCCAGTTGTAAAAGGAGGTGTATACATTCTCTAATAAGTAGCGGGAACAGCCACATATAACATGTTCAATATTCGCAGGGACAAAGCAAGTAATTTCGTGCACTGAAGACCTCAGAAATTCTAGATGAATATTTATAAACTGTATGAAAATTAGCAGCAGCTGCACGTGGTACATGCTGTAAATCCTCGGGAACCCATAAAATACATTGAATTTGATGAGTGGTAAACTCTAGAAGAATGTCTATAAATTTCGATAGAAGTAGCGGCAACAGTCACATAGAACACGGTGCAAATCTTCAGGGTCAAAAAAGTGCATTCAGTCGGTGAAGAGTACATAAAAAGGGTCTTGCTGAATCGACTTTTCTGAATCACAACCCAACTTCCAGCGAAGCTGTTTATTTCGAGCAGTTGCAATATGAATTTCAGTTTTCTGTAATTAAATTACACGCTAATGTTGCCGTATATGACCCGCCCGTTTGAAACCTTACCCACATACAACGTTTCTGAGCACTTGTTAGGGATTTTTTTTTACAAAAGCAGTAATTCATCCATATATTTTGCTTCGCGAGAACATAGTCCCTAATGTTCCACCCACTTTCTCTAACTTTGACCTTTGTGGCATTTAAGTGTCTCTAGACACTTTTTCTTTAGACTAGTGGTGACAGTTACATAGAGAACATGTTGCAAATCTTCAAGGGGAAAGAAAATACGTTTAATTTGGTGAATAAATCAGGCATTTTAAAATGTCTGGAACTCGACTTTGATAACACGCAGTAACATGAGGAAGATTGATTGAGTAGCCGAAAAATAAAGGTATACCAGCTCCATTCTTTTGTTATTTGATAGCGATGATCACAACAATGATCTCCAAAGTACGTGTCTCCCTAAGCGTCTCAAGCTGTACGTATCTTCACGGCCACGTCAGCATTTCATATAGAGCAAGGGTTCGACTCATTACCTACAATTTCACACTGCTTCAAACCACAACCACTTTGCTTAAAAGGGCACGTCAAATAGAAGCACCGAATAAGTTTGGATTGAATAAGTATCCTTGAAGAACTTTACTTTCGTTACATTTTTCGGTAAAAGGTTGATTGTCAAAAGAGAAAACGAAGGTCAAAATTTCATTCATGAATTTCGCGCCAGCACCCCAGGGCAGTGTGACGTTACGGTTTGCAAAGTATTTCTTTTTTTTTCTCTCGCAATGGGCCTTTGTGGTCCAGTGTGAGTTATTGAAGCTTCCTAAGTTCAGTATGTGGCTCTTTTAGAAAACAATGTAGCCAATGTTTATCGATAAGAATTTAACTAGGCCAGAGCAGACGGTGTCAACATTGACGCCATCAAAGCGTCAGAGCATGACGTCACGGCGAGGTAGTGGGAGGATTTCAAGGTGGCGTCGCCAGGCCGCCTTTCGTTACTGCATTTTTTCTGGATTACCATGCGCTTTCTCGTGATAAGACCATTTTTTTTTTTTTTACTGTGGAAGGGTCATTTGCCTAGAAAGGTCAAATAATTTTTCTCTATGAGTGTCCCTTTAAGTTCCTAAGAAAGTAAATGTTTTGCAACTTACCTTCGGGATTCGAACCGACGGTAGCCAATAAAAGCGAGCCAAGAAGGGTTTTCAGGACCGTTCGCATCGTTGGTGCCGTGTTATGCTCACTGGATGTACTGGGAAGGAGGCTCGTTCGCAACTTGCGAAGCTGACTACAAAGAAAAAAAAACTGCCACAAAGATGTTCGTGCGTTCGTTTCTCAACGTTCGGCGTCAGCTGCCTTTTTCTTAGAAATTGCATTGCTATCACTCGATGACTTGTTTGAGCCTTTACTTACTATAATTGCGTCAATCCACTTCGTCATCATGTGCTAGTCCTCAATAGGAACGCAACCAAGCGACGAAAGCAGTAAAACAACACCAACGGCGACGAAATATTTGATTGATTGATTGATTGACTGATCTACCAATACGGCTGAGTAAGTGAGAGAGAGAGACGAAGCAAGAAAATAAAGAACAAGGAGGTAAAACAGACGAACTTCTCGTTTGCTACCCTACAGTGGGAATAAAAGAAGGAAAAATAGAAAGGGAAACAAAAGGGAGAAATGGATCAATACACACACGCAGAACGATGCACGGGAGGGCTGGAAAGGACCACTGAGTCCGGTGTACTTCAATAACTACTCAAGTACGGGAATAGTACGGGAAGTGCCCGCGACGGATGTGTTCAACGTCACACCGATTACAGGTACACAACAGTGGATTTCGATACAGGAGCCGTACGTTGGGGCATCGGCCATTCCAATACGGCTGGACACCCTGAATCAACAAGCGTGCTCTGAGGGATATCGCATTGCTCCGGTATTGGGGTCACCTGGGGTTCTTTAACGTGGCCGAAAAGCGCGGTACGAGGGTGGTTTTGCGTACCGCCCACCACCCGAATGCAGGTGTGGCAGTGTATCGTACCCGTAACTTCGCTCTCAGTAGCAAAGTGTCGTTGCAACTCTAATATGGCAGCGGTAGCAACAACAGAAACAACGACGGCCATGCCAACAATAGAAGCAGCAGAGACGACAGCGACAGCAACAACAAGAACGACAACAACAGTGGCAGCAGCAACGACAACGACGACACCAATGACAGCAGCAACAATGACGACGGCAGCAGCAAGAACGACGACAACAATGACAGCAGCAATAATGACGATGACAGCAGAAACAGTGACTGCAGCAACAAGAATGACGACAATGACAGCAGCAACAGTGACGCCATCACCAACAAGAATGACGACAACAATGACAGCAGCAATAACGATGACGACAGCACCAACAATGACGACAGCAACAAGAACGAGGACAACAAAGGCAGCAGCAACAAGAACGACGGCAACAATGACAGCAGTAGCAACAACTACGGCAGAAGCAACAACGACTACAACAATGACAGCAGCAACAATGACGACGATAGCAGTAACAATGAGGTCAGCAGCAACAAAAACGAGTACAACGAACACAGCAGCAACAAGAACGACAACAATGACAGCAGTAGCAACAACGACGGCAGCAGCAACAATGACGACGACAGCATAACAATGACGACAGCAACAAGAACGACGACAACAATGACAGCAGCAACAATGACGAGGACAAGCAGCAACAAAAAACGAGGACAAGCAGTAGCAACGACAGCAGCAGCAAGAACGACGACAACAATGATATCAGCCACAATGACGACAGCAGTAACAAAAACGAGGACAACAATGACAGCTGCTACAATGACGATGACAGCAGGAACGATAACTGCAATGACAATAAGGACCACAACAATGACAGCAGCAGCAAGAACGACCATGACAACAATAACGACAACGATAACGGCAACGAGAAGAACAAAAACGATTACTACGACAACGAAAGCGGACAACAATGACGACAATAACAGCAACATCAACAAGGATGACGCGAATGATAACAACAATAACGACGACAACAACAGCCACTCACACGCCACACTCCCTCCCTCGCGCCGCAGCAGTGCAGTGCGTCGTGGTGTTGATCGCATCGCGGACCGGTACATTTCTCGAAGCTAGCCAACGGCTGCATAGGAGAACGGAAGCATAGGAGAAGTCCAAATGGCGTCGACGCTGATGCCTGGTCGCCGAATCTCGTATATCGAACACGACGGTCCTGATTTCTCGTATTCATCGGAATGAACGAAAGGTCGTGCCTTGGAGGAACGAACTATAGAAGGCCGACAATAACAAGCTGATGGAGGAAACGCGACACGGGCTCTCGAAACATGACGACGTGTGATGCGGCGATAACCACGTTGACACTGAGTGACAGGAGATTTGACATATTGCCAGACGATGGCGCACACTCGAAAGCGCCCGCACACACAAACACATAAATACACACAAGCTCGCACGCTCGCAAGCACGCACGCAGGCACATCACACGCACAAACACACGCGCACACAGAGAGAGACAAACTTATACACAAAGTAATGTCTGATAAACGATATTACTGCTTCTGTCCCAACTCTATATATACAAGAACAGGGGGCGTGAGCTTCGTTCCTTTTAATAAAACTAATTGTGTCGGAGTAAGAAGCAAACTTAAAGTGACTCGAGGGTCACGCAATGCATAAAGTGGTGCGCGATTCTTTTTCGAGCTCAGCTCTTAGGTGCCCGTTCGTGTGGCGAGCGTCGGTGTAACCGATCGAACGAGCACAGCGAAATATGAGAGTGAATGCGGAGCGCAGCGGGGGATGAATAAAGTGGCCAGAGCGAAGACAGTGTGAGGAGGAGAGTGCAGCGGAACCATGAGGCGGAAAGCGGAGGAGGAGGGTATGGCGAAAGCGTGAGAAGAAAAGCGTAGTGCCGTGCATAATGGGCTTTGCGGCGATGGCTACGAGTTGGCGCCAGGGTAGCGGTCGTCGTCTGTATGGAAACAAATGCTTCTGTGAATCGCGCCCACGCCTGACCCGCGCGCTACCTCTCGCAATCTCCCGATTCGCGAGGCAGTCGCGCCACACTTCGCTCCGTTTGCAACGTGCCGCAGGAGACAGATTGTCGGCGCCAGCCAATATATCTCGGAATGAAAGCACGTATACAGCTTCGATCAAATTTCGCATTAGGGAGTATATATCGAAATCGTCAATGGATTTTTCTTTCAGTCCCCAATATTTTATAAAACAAAAAAGCCATATTACCAATTCTTCAATCGGCATGTCGGAAGCTCTGCTAAGGGGACGAATATCAGATGTTCAAGAATGTTTCAGACAGCGTCCGAAGCCTACAGAATTAAAGCAAAAAATACATTCGCTATGCACGTTGAATATGCTAGACAAGCCTCACCGAAATTCATGAAATCGCTTCATGTTCTAGCACCAAACTGCAAAATGCTGGTTTTGCCCCTTTCCAAACGGTCCAAGTTGACCGAATTCGGTATTTAGCTTTGTGGAATAGCTCTAATTTACTACACATGGGGCTTTTATTTTATAAAGTTTTGCGACCTTTAGCAATAAGGGATTGCCAAGGTGTTTATTGACAGGATTGAGAGGTCGAACTCGGTGCGGCAGTCAGAACCCTGCGAGCAGTCAGGACAAGCCCCGTGCGTAAAAGCGCTGGTGATGCGCCTGACTGACCGGCACTTCTTCGTCGTATTTAATACACCGGAGATGCACCTGGCTAACCGGCACTTCTTCTTCCTTACAGGATATTCGTAATGCCTCTCCGTTAATACTGGGTGCGTCCGCCACATTAACTTGGTGGCAGTCACGCCCGCGTCTGCTAGTGCCTGCCATTACTGTACTTCTTCCTGTATACTACCCACTGTATACCTGCGTTAGGAGAGGCACGAGTCGGGCGGAGCGGTAATTGTTGCGGGAACTTTCGGGCCTACAAAATGCAGAAGTTACCTTCGACTACCTGCGACCAGTGGTCAGCGGACCTCACTGGGCTGCCACGAATCGACGAGAACACGCTAACAAACTTTCGCGCCATGCATTAAAGGTCCGCCCGGACGGCAGATGCGAAAAGGGTAGAGGCGCTTGAGTAGGCCTGCTGTCCTGAAACAGCCGGCTACAGTTCCCTCGCTACAGTTCCCTCGCTACAGTTCCCTCGGCTACAGTTCCCTCGTACCCTCTGCTGCCGGGTGACACAGGGTCTCCCCTGCGTCTTCTCTGGACCTAAATAAAGTTATTTCACTTACTCACTCACCCTCTGCTGCGATGACATCAGAGGTCGGCATTCCAAAACGCTTTGTTCTTGCTCTGATAATGGTCTTTGATCAAAGCTGGGTATATCAGCCGCGGTAGTATACATGCAGGGCTCACTATACTTCAAACGGAAATTGAAACAGGAAGTGGACACGAAAAATAATAGCAGTGACTTTAGGGCTATTTGGTTTCTGAACCAAATTGGGTGACCGCAGCGACTGAGGCTGATGAGCTTTGCTGGAAGAATGAGAGTAAAGGCAGCTAAGAGTTGTTCAAGTGGCAGGTGACTACCAATATTCACAGCATGCGCGACTAGCTGGGTAACAGAGTTCCTTGCTCGTTTCGAAGACGCAATTCCTCTGTCCATGCTACCCAACTCAGTCAGTTGAACTCCTTGCTGTTGAGGGTGTTTTTCTCTATGACGAATTGTAGTGAAAAAATGCTAAGCCAGGTGCTGCTATCAGTGGCTTAGAAGTAAGAAATTGAAACTCGGAGTTTTTAAGGTGTCTTAAGTGCCCATGTGCTCGCTCAGGTTTAGGTTCGGCAATAGTGAGGCTTGGGCTAGTTTTAAAGAGATTGAATAGCACGAAATAAACGAAGACACGAAGGCACCACAAGCGCCTATTGTCGTATTGTACATTCTTCCAATGTTGAAGAAGGAAATTGCGCAGCCAGGGACATGTGTCCGTGTACGCTTCTATATCGCTCTAAAATTAGGCGTTTTTGACGAGCACGTGTGTTCGCGCGAGCTACCACGAGCGAAGGGAACCACGTGCTGGCGTGTGCTGCCTGAAGCCACGTCAATCCAAGCCAGTGACGTGGTGAGCCACCTGTTTGTTGCCAAAGGCTATATATAGGCCCCCATCCCTCGATATCAAGAACCAGCAAGGTCGATCCACATAGGTCGCGAAGCTTCGGGCGAAAAGCGGTTCAGAACCAATTGTCACCGACATCAGCAAGGGTGGTTATGGGAGCAGCGATTGAAGCGCGACTATGTTTGGAGGGAATAAACACTGGGAAAGAAAAAAAAGCGTTTTTAAATTAAAGCGAGACGCAGTTAGATTCATTCAACGAAAATAAAATTCCTAATTCATTTTATATATGCATGGCGAGAAAAGATACAACTGTATTTTACTAGATCATTATCAATATATACCTTTTTTCAGGGCCCACCGTGAGAGCGCCCATCGATAGCGGCGGGCGTGTACGCCGCTATCACTTGCAATGCCATGCAACTCTTGGAGTGCGTGGAAAGGCGCGCTCGTAAACTTCACCTGCTACAATACGCCCCCCTCATATGTGTTCTGTTGCATGTCGACGTTTGTCTGAATTAGGTGACGCGGGTAGTTTTATTGTTTCTTAACCTGTGCAGTCAAAAGTAGTGAGTTGCGACCGTCAGATCTACTTGTTTACTTTAGTTGTTTTCGTGCAACAGCGCTGGCCGACGGGCTTGGCGTCCGACGAAAGGACGAGCACTCTACGCCCAAAGTGTTCGTCGGCCTCCTAAGAAAGTATGTTCTGTGCAGCGATGCGATTTCGACACCCGTACGGCTGATCTTTTCCGGCATCGCTTTTCGCGCTGAAAACTCGGAACGCTCATGAAGTGGAATGGCGGGGCATTTCAATATACAGCTCTAATGGCAGGCTTCAGAAAACAAATTTCGCGCCTATGAGAACAAAATGACGTCACTTCTGTTTTTGACGGACATGACCTCAAACTATTTTTTCTTCCGCCGGAAGTGTTCCCTCCTCTCACAGATGGCGCTAAGCCCCATGAACCGCCGGTAAGCAACCATGTTTTGAACGTATGGGCTTCTATGGAAGCTTCGCTACCAGGTATATTTTACCTTGGAACCAGTCTCAAGAATAACGCTGACGCCGGAACTTTGCTGCCGACGTTAAAATGAAGTGTCGACAAAGCCTACAGCGTGGTTGGCTTGCCGCGAAGCTAACAGACGCATAAGATGTGGTCACCCAGCTAAAGGCGTAGCTATACAGCCACTTCACTGATAACGTCACCTGGGACGTTCTCACCACGGTCACGTGACCCCAAAGTGGTTGAGGCGCAAATAGGTTCTCCCGGTAACGTGATCAAGCGTGCACTATCGGGTAGGAGGTGCGGGTGAGAACGCGTCGTCTCCAACCTCGCCGTGGCTGCGTATGGCTGTACGCGCAGACCGCGTGCCAGATCTCGGCGGTAACTTGTGGCGGGTGCAAGAGTTGGGCGAGACGACATGGCTCGTGGCTTCATGTTAGAGGTCGCGTAAATCTCAAGTTTCCGAGACGCAGTAAAGCGAGTGGCTGCACGAAGCAAGGTGCGAGACTGAGCTTGTTGGTATTCCATTACGACGTGCACAGCGCTGCTGACAGACAACGACGAAAAAAAGGGGCGTCGAGCACAACACTTGTCCTCGTCGTTCCTTTTTTCGGTTTTGTCTGTCGGCCACGCTGTGCACGTCGTAAAGGCTGCACGAAGCCTTCCCTCCCAGCTGCCGGCGCTCTTCACCACGCCACCGCTGTGACAGCGAGCGTTCGCAGTCATCGAGTGAGACATGTTCATGTCCACCTATGCGAGCGTGACACTATGTTTGGGAATTTAATTAGTAAGGCGAATGGCTGATGCAATTTATAAACTAATAAATCTACAAGCCTTGCTTCGCGTAGTTGTCGAATAATTTGCTATTGCTATCAGTGGTTTATCTTTAGGGTAAAACTATGAGTTTAGTCACATGCGCTCCAACTGTCAGCTCCAGACGGCACATTGCGGCATGGACATGTGCTTAAACACAGTAGGCAGTAGTGGCACGTAGTCATGTTCTTCTTCCTACGGGGTAGGTGAAGTTGATTCGGAGGACGTGGCCTGAAGACAACGACGCGGTAAAGACGACCACGTGACGATGACAACAGAGACAATCGTCATCGGCGTGACGGAAAGAACAAACAGACAAAACAGACCAATTTTCGAGTTCGAGTTTCGAGCTGGAAACACTAAGACTTACCATTATTACCATTAGGACACACTCACTCACGGAAAATACCGAAGCACGGAAACATGATCGTTTTCCCGATAGTCATCACCTCAGTGCTGTACGCGCAGCTTCGACAACGTTGCACAGTTTTAGATGCGCGCAGAGCATAGCCACACCCAGTTGTTAGAAAGAAAACGCAGAAAAATTTGCTGTAGGTATACGTACATCAGATAATGATGAGCGCCAACTGAGAAACCTGGGAGAACTTGGTTGAAACTCTGTGCGTTGATAGCGCTGGCGTGGCTGGAGAAACACGCTCCTCGAGTGAGGAGGTTCTCGTTCACTGTCAGACACACGCGTCTGCCGCCCACATAAGGCGACGTCCAGGCGATGCACCCAGACAGGGGTTTACACAGGATACACGAGGCAGCTCGAGCCTCCGCAGCTGCGTGGCTTTGGATCACGTGTCCCAAGATAAACGTCACCTCAGCCCGCAGCCCTTGCAATAACAAACGGTTGAACAAGGGAACGCGTTCAAGTTAAAAACGGGCGATTTTACCCTTCGATCTTCCGAAACGGGTAATTGATATAACAAGGCAAAGTACACCAAAGAGGTCACTAGCGAAGGAAAGATGTGGAAACACGAGGTCAGACGCAAATGTGTTTCAGTTCCAAGTAGCTATAGCTACTGGTAGAACTGTTCTTCGTTGAGGAAAAACAGCGCTAAAGTTTATAGACGCGTACAGTAGAGGAAACTGAAGAGAGGCAGTTTCGTCCGAGTGGCCAACCTTGTGCAGTGATAGCAAGCTTCTAGCTTCTGCGCTGCGTTCTAGCGCTGCGGTACCACGTGACTTTACGTTGAGGTCGCACACCCGTGGGCCCCGCCATGTGTGATCACGTGGTGACGTGTCCATTGCTTGCCTCAGCCGGACTCCGCTACCTCTATTTACAACGGCAGCTCACGGCACCGGTATGGCGCAGCAAGCCGCTGTTTCGGCGTTAATGGCTGCCGGTTCTGACTGAGCGAAAGGAACGACACTTTGGCGTCTCACGTTTTGTTCGATATTCCTTCGGTAGCCACATTAGATGCCCCAAGTAGGCGTTCGATTGTAGCCACCATAGTTTCCCTTGCGTTCTTTTTTTTTTTTTTTTCATTTCGGTGCTCCCACTCCACAAACACAAGAAAAAAATTGTTGTGGTGCAGCGAATTGGTGGCATGGTGAAAGTTTGAAAGTGTTACTACGTCTTCTTTTGCGGAACGTAATGGGCCACGGGACTCTTCAGTTACCGGATACTCTTATATTATTGCGATAGCAATGATATGAACACTCCAGGCACATTCCTGCCGTCGCCGTCGCCGTCATTTCCCGTATAAAGTCTAAGGGTGATAACACCGCCACCGCACACCGCATGCTGTATACACATTTTCGTATTGATTTCTGCATTCTTCCTCTATTATTGTACCCATATGTTTCTGTCGCGACCGCCGCATGGTCCAAGTACTTATCGCGATTTCTGTGATCAGTTTTGTTCTTGCCTGTATCGCCTGTCTTTACATGCGTTAAGTTTACTATCTGTGATTGCGCAACATGTTTATTTGCGTTGTTTGACACATTATATACAGTTACTTGGGCTTCGATAGGTATTACGTAGATTTATTGGAGACTTATACGTATATTTAAACAACTTGTTGCGAGGTTTTTGTATACATCTAGTGAACTTTGTTTCCAGTGACACTTTTTTGTCCTTTATCAAGCTGTACGTATCTTCGCATTTGTATATTCTATTGTACCATGGTATATTTCTAATCCATATCTTGCAGGACTGCTTTCTATGTGCTATTACCTTGACCCGCCGGAGCGCTAATGTGGCAGGTGTGACGTCACACCACGTGATCCGCTGCCGAAAGGCGTCGCAGCTGCGCTCGGAGCGTCGCCGCTGCGGTGCCACGTGACTAGGCGAGGGCTTAACGGCTGCTTCGCTGGCCTTGGTAGGTAGCTCAGTCTCGCCATGGAGGGCGCGCCGGCTGGGCCGGCTGTGCGTGTGCTTCAGCGCAAGTGACAGACTGAATCCAATCATCCAGTAGATATAGCTAGACGGCAGGCTGCGAAATCTCAAGCAAAGGCAAAGTTGGCTGCTGAAACACCGGAGCAAAGGAAGGCCAGGTTAGCACGTTATAGAGAAGCTTCCTCCGACTCTGCAACGTCCACGACGCAATGGAACACAGCCTTAGACTTGGTCTTCCAGCGAGTACCACTTGATTCCTGAATGTCTGTAGCCAAAGTTGTCACCATTGCTTACTACTTCAGGGACCGTAAGACCGTCTTTGTCACCATTCAAGAAACACAGATACGCGTCATCAGATTTGTAATAAAGCCGAACGTTAATGAAACAATGTGTGCATTGTCTTTGCAAAACCAAGCCAAACAGACCTTTCGATTGTGATAACTACGTTTACAAGAGTTAAACCTCAGCCATTTTTTTTAGAGTACAGCTCTTAGGCGCCCGTTCCTACGGCGAGGGTCGGCGTTGGCGCGAGGGGAAAGCGGAGAGGAGGGTGCAGCGGAACCATGAGGCGGAAAGCGGAGGAGGGTATCGCGAAAGCGTGAGAAAAAAAGCGTAGTGCGGTGACGATGGCTACGAGATGGCGCCAAAGTAGCGCGCGTCGTCTGGGAGGTCGGTCGGCGGGGGCTGCTGTGAATCGCGCCCACGCGCTGTCTCTCGCGATCTCCAGACTAGCGACTCAGTCGCGCCACACTTCGCTCCGTTTGCAACGTGCCGCAAGAGACAGGTTGTCCGCGCCGGCTAATATATCGCGAAATGAAAACACGTGTAGAGCTGCGCTCAAATTTCGCATTAGGGATTATCGTAATCGTCGGTGAACTTCTTTCATCCACTTTCCATTTCCATTTATTTATCCTTTAATTCAATCAAGAACTGCAGGTAATTTCCCCTACGGTGTCCTTGGTGTCATTTTTGGCTTCTTTATTTATTTGTAAAATACCTTACAAGGCCCCTTCATGGGGCATTGAGTAAGAGGGAGGGGGGCATAGAACCAATTCCCCACTTAAAAAGTGCGACTTGACTGATATGATTGATATGAATACAAATCGGGGCCCTCATTTTGCCTTCTCGTTCACTGCACGCGCACACACACACAGACACCACACACACACACACACACACACACACACACACACACACACACACACACACACACACACACACACACACACATATATATATATATATATATATATATATATATATATATATATATATATATATATATATATATATATATATATATATATACGTTATTACGTACACGCACACGAAGTTTAACTTATGCTCATTTCCTTATGGTCAGATTTTAACAAAACGAAGGAAGAGTTCCTTTTCGACATAAACACTCAGTTGAAAGTTAGCGCTCGTCCTGTTCTCTCGTTCTTGTCTGTGTCTTCTAGCGCCATGACCACCTCTGAAGGAAGGGTATTCGCATTGATAACACCGGCTGGTCTGCGTAGGGTGCGAACTGTGGGTTTATCTCGATACATGGGACTCCGAAGGCATGGTAGCGAGAGCGATTTATTTCGTTCGCGCAGTAGATCACCTGCACTGAACTTTTCCATGCTCGTCAGCAATTACGCATAGACATGCGCACGAAGTCAGTACCTCTATGTTCGAGCGCCCAGTACACGTATTGGATGAGCCAGTATACCGGGAAATTGCCGCGGCCATTCTTCACATAATTGTCCAGGTCTAGGTCCACGAGTAAGGCACATCGCACACTGGAGTTTGCCGGCATGCCCGGTTGGGAAAAAATGTTCCACAGCGTAGCATTGGTGTGGAACATATAGACGAGAAGCGGGTTCGTGTTCCCTGCACTTGTCACTGCGAGACAGGCGTCGTCGTTATTCGGAGCGGGCGAACGTATGTGACACGGCTCCGGTGGTCCACGCATATTTAGAGCGCTGCCGACTCCAGGCTCGCTGCCCGATTGCGACGCGGCACTCAGACGGATCAGTAGGGGCACTGTGCTGCCAGAATATCCAGGCAGGGCTTCCGCCAGCCAGGGAGCCACGCTGAGCACTGGACAAAACTTCGCCTCGTTTCCAACGTAACGTGGACTCTTTTCAATCAGTCCCACTATTGTCGAGGCCAGTTGCCCGCAGAATGTGTACGTGATTCGATGTGGCGGAGGTTTCACCTGTCGCACTTCCAAAAACACGTAGTCGACAACGTCGACTACGCCATCGACGATGGCGTCCGTGCTGGACACCTGCGTCGGCAGGATAAGGGCGAGCAGTCCAGCAAAACCGTTCAGCTGGAACACGCTGCGGACGGCCAGAAACATGGCGCGCAGCGCCGAAGCGTCGCGCGTCGTTCCACTCTGACAGCCGGGTTCGGCTTCCCGCCAGTGGACGGCCAACCCGTCGAGCAGGTTGGACGTCACGAGCCTAATCGTACCGCTGGCGAAGCGAGACAGAGCGCCGGCATCTCGATCCAGCAGCGTGAACTGGGGGTTTTCCTCGCGGTATCCGCCGACGGCCAGAAGAATCTTCACGTACGGGGCGCCGGAACTGTTCGCGGTGTGCCTAAGCTTGTTGAGGCCGAACTGCTTCTCGAACGCTGGCGTCCGGCTAGACGGAACGCCGTCTGTTATGCCGAACGACCAGTAGACGACGTTCGGGCAGTGGGTGAAGGGCAAGTTATGCGGCACGAAATCCAAGCTTCCACCTCTGTAGAATCTCGTGGCGTTGAACAGGCAGAAGAGATTGCGACGAGTCGGTGGGGGGTAGCGCGTGCGGTCTCTGCGGTGTCACGCGATGGGTGTTGTCGTTGAAGTGCGGTTGGCGTCGACAGAGGGCAGGAAGGCCCGCCCATGGGTCCGTCGTCATCGGGTCCGCCGTCATAGGCCATGACGCTGAGGAGAACGACGACGGCACCGGCGACGCCTTTGTCATGCCGGAATGACTGGTCGCGGTGAGAAGCGTCGTGTGTACGCCTGGGATGCTGCTGATGTTTAGCTGCGGCGTGGCCATGTAGGAGAGGATGAGCATTCCCAGAGGCAGGCCTAGCGTTCCCGTCGCCACGATGCTGAGGGTCCAGAACTGCACGAAATTGGTGCGGCCTCCCGCAATCAGCGCAGCCGACATCGCTGGTCTCCCGCGCACCTCGGGCAACGGCGATGCCCGCGGAGCTACTGGAGATGACGCCAACACGGTAGGTGTACCGTACCTTGAGGCGCTTTTCCCAGGTTGTTCGGCGCTTTTCGGCAATGACGTCAAATGAGTTCTTGAGTTCTGGAGCCGTTGCTGTTTTGTGGTTGGAAAGTTCGGCGCCTCGAACAGAATGAGTTCCTCTCGAGGACCGTCAGCGAAGACGTTTCCTGCAGGTAGCTCCACTATTGACGAAGGACGTGCAGGGGACACCACGACCTGTCGCTTTGGCGGATGTGCGGTCGTGGTTCGTCCTTCTGGCCTGGTCTCCAATTGACGACGATGCCTCGACTGACGCGCGTGCGAGCCAGTGGTGGCGGGGGTAAGAGTCGCCGGCGTCGCATCGGTGCTCTGGTCCTGAGGTGCATCCTTGAAGGTGCCCAACTTGCTTCTCAGACTTTGCTCGTGAATCGTTTTTGGCAGCCGGATGGACGCTGGAGTTGGTGGGCTCGCGGCTTCCTTGTCGGACTTCTCGGCGTTCCGCAATAGTCTCGCCGAAGCGCCGACTTGCTCGAAGCTTTGTTCCCGACTCATCGCTGTCAAGCTAGCCTCTTGTTCTTCTTCTTCTTCTTCTTCTTTGCCTCGGCACACTTGTGCATAACAGCAATGAGACGAAAGCGTCAACCTTGTCGCAAATGACTGGTGGACGTTCTAGCTGTGTTTGATGTATACGAAATATTCGTCATTTTTAGATGAAACAGCTGTTTTGATTGCAATAGTTTTCCGCCACCAGTATGATTTGTCGACGCTTTATACCATTCTATGTCGGCTTCACAATGGTTCTACCTAGTTTGTGTTAAGAAGGTCGATATATATATATCGTTGAAAACGACAGCTACGAGTACAATTTGTTTCTCTTAAACTAGGGAGACGACGGGTGCAGAGTGGCCCTGAAATTAATGCAGCCGACCTGTTGACTGAACAAACTCTACGATGGTGTGCTTGTTGTCACATACAAAAATTCCAGCAGAAACCATCTCAAGATGACTGTCTGCACATGACTGTCTGCATAGCATTGGAGCAGTCTAGCGACGTATCGCATTTCCACCGCCGAAGTGCGTCATGTTTCAGGCCTGGCTCCTCTCGCGCGCTTTCTTCGGGACATGCGGTGCCACCTAGCGGCGCGGCCGTGAAGTCCGCGCCTGGCGTATGTGTGAATATATATTCAGACGATACTGGGCGCGTTAAGTCGCCGCACTCCGAACTCCAAAGCCACGTTTTCTAGTGCGCTCGCTCCTGACGCCTTTGAAGCGTAGCTTCAAGGGGCTCTGACCCGCTTTCTATCGAAATGGAGAAATAAATTTGAAGTGAAAAACAGACTATTTCAGAAATACTTTGTCGCAAAAAGTACTTCAACGCGTTCAGCAGAAGCGGAGTTATTGGCAATCAAACGCGTCCTCCGCTGGGCTCCCGTTCCTTGTTCAATGCCTTGCACTGCGAAGGCTGCGGCCAGGTTGGGCGTGGCCACAACGCTCCTCCTTCGAAATTTCGCCGTGGCGCGCAGTTCAAATTTCATTTTGGATGTTAACGTAGACGCCGCGACTTCCTATTTCGGTGCCTACGTCGCGATAAACGTGAGCCTAAAGGCCCATCCACCGGCATGCGTCGGCAAGCTTGAGCGCGCGCCGACAAGCCAGCGCGTCGCTTCGCGTCGCTTCGGCACGTAACCAGTGTACACAAGCTCCGACGCGCGCCGACGCTCGCTCCTCGGCTGCGGCGCACTGTTGCTTGACCATTTTGCCTTCAACCGTCCAAGTGCGGCCTAAAACAGCCTGCTGTAAACTGAGCTTGAAACAGTAAGTTAGGGATCTGTATGCACCTTTAGATATAAAAACGCGTTTGAACAATGAACGCACGCCTGCCGCAACGATTTTTTTTTCCCTTCGAAGTAACAGTAGTGCACAAGATATCGATATCAGCGATTTCGTTCGCGTCGTCGTCAGCAAGGTCGCTTTGCAAACAGGTGCGCGACCATGCCATATCATATCAAAAGCTGCCGCACGATTTCAATTTTTTTTAGTTCATTGCACAGCCAACTATATAAGAATAAGGTGTGCAAAGTATCTTTGAGAAATCTGCATTATAAATATAATTATGCTTGTTGGTGTATGAAAAAAATGCAAAAGTGGATTCTACGAAAATCAGCAAAAAAGAAAGAAGAATTGAAGCACCTGTGGCGCTCACAGAAAGACATTTAGAACAGTTAAAATTTACCAATTTCGTAGCTTGTCTCATGATTCTTGTTTCTGTGTAATCTTGCCCATGGAACATCTAATTAATTTTTCTAGGTTGTTTTGGATGCGTCAACACCGCATCGGGCGGCCTTCACATTGAGCGGCATTAAGTGTATTGCTAGAAATGGTTTCGACATGTGAAGTCTGTCTTTCTCGACATTAATGAAATAACATACTGTCGCAGAACTGATAGTTGGGCGAGTTGGTACGAATTCATAGTGAAATCTCTTAGCGCGCACAATCGACACAATCTGTATCTTTCCGAAAATAAACAGTTGTGAGAAAGCGCTCGTGTGTCCCCTTTCACTGTGTCCGTGTCGATTGTGCGCGCTAAAACATTTCACTATGAACATACTGTCAAATACTACAAACTTGAGAATTTCAGGAGTCCCCCACTACACGCCGTGCCTCATAATCAGAACTGGTTTTGGCACGTAAAACCCCATAATTTAATTTTTACAAACTTGAGAATCGGAGGATTCAAATAGGTGTCTTTCGTTGCCCTTTATCAAGTCGTACTATTGAATCACTTATTCAAATGTATGGGGGCAGCCCATTTGCACAGCATCAAAAAATATATACAAACAGGTTATTTTCACAATTTATACACTTCAAGTCACCACGCACACAGAAAAAAGAAATACCAGTTTGTTTATTGTTTTCATCTTACACTGATGTTTTGATTGAGAAATACATTCAATTTGTTCTGTGAGGCACGTAATATTTGTTGTGCCATATTATTTTATTCCACAACACTGGACATGGTAGCCAACCAATATTAAACCTCAGAAGAAATAAACAGCACAGTGTACGTGATCAAGCAAATAGCGTTTGATTACACTTAATTGATGCTTTAGAAAAATGTCACACTATAACAACATTTCACAAAAGCTACTGAACTGGAATAATATACTAGTACACATTCAAAAATCAATTTCGTACTACAATAACAATAATAATAATAACCAATCAATCAAATGTTTTCATAGTGCCCAGGAACAACAAGAGGACCCTTGTACTTGTGCACTTAAAAAGCAATATGCGAGTCAAAATGTACAGAGAACACAAATGTGGTAGACAAAACAATGCGAAATAGAGAAACAAATAGAGAAAAAAGGAAATAAGGAAGCGTAAGAGGTAGTTAATCATACAACATGGTTATCTACATATATATAATACACAGGAAATAAACTCTGAAATATGTCAACACAGGCACAATTATTATTAAATGTTATTTTTTTTTTTGGAGTCGAGCCATGTAGTCTTTAATGGAACGAGGCCAGGCAAAGAATGCGGAATGTTACCTGGTATACTGTTGCAGCTCTAGAAATTTCACAGCTTTGGGGAATGTATAATGCCATGGACCACTGTCACAAAAGAGTGCGTAATCCAAGCGCGCGCCGCGTGTCACGCAAGCCAGCGAAAGAACACGATTGGAGATTGTTGTGGAAAGGGGTGAAAAGTTGGGTTAAGTGCAACGTGATAACTGTCTCTCAATAGAGGACACCTCAACCGCGTTGCACAGGGGGGATGTGGGATTGACAGTTAGAGGCGAGAAAGATCGCAGGGGGAGCAGCAGCAGCATCCGAGGCGCCGGGGGCGCGGGAAAGGGGGGGGGGGGTCAAGGTTTAGACACGGTCAGTGAGGCCAGTGTCGTCAACGAAGCTCAGGAGGGCATGGTAGATCTCCGGTTAACGTCGCTTCGTCGATGCTCTTCTAGACGTCTAGGCGCCGTTCGCGTTTCTGTTTGAGGCGTATGTGCTCTCCCCCTCTGTTGAAGTGGCCGCGGGGCCGGCGTGTTCTTTCGCTCGCTCGTTAAGCTCTAGGATGACAGGATGCTGGGATGACAGATGTCATGAAGTGATTGGAACACCGCACGACGGAAGGCAGTTGGAATGAAGGGGCGAGGTCTACCCGCTGACATGTCGCACCAGAGGGAGCCAGGCACAAACGGGTGAGGAACGAGTTGTAGACGGAGGGAACGGGGATGGTCACGCAGCGCTTGCAACTCAGGGTCTGCCATCTGCGCACGAGCTAGACCTTCCCAATCCACAGTCGATGTAGAAGTGCCAAGGGAGGTGATGCGTGAAAGTGCATCAGCTGCCTCGTTGTCGGTGCCTTTGATGTGCCGGATATCCGTTGTGAACTCCGATATATAAGCCAGTTGACGAAGTTCACGTGCGACGTACTAGATTGCTACAGCGTGAGTGTGCGCCAACGGGATGAGTCATCACCCCCCCCCCCCCCTCGTCAACGCTTCGACGGCGGCGGTCGAAGGTACGAGAAAAGTATAGAACATTCCCAGGCTTTGGCCATGCTACCGGATCACGCCTCCGATAGGAATGTTCGAGAACGCCTGTGACGGCTATATATAACCGCCGTGTGAGAATCAGGAGTTCAGTCCGCACCGGTGAAGTGATGTAACGTGAAGACCGAGCGTTTGCGGAAGAAGGGGATTCCCCAGCCAGCTAGTCGACGAGTTCATCGAGCGTCTGCATTTCCGGATGCCCCGAGCTACGCCGAGATCGTTTGACTCCGGGACCAGCACGGTGAATACGATTGGACACTTAGTGTTCCTACTCACTTTGTCATTTACGTGTTGAACTCTTAGTGCTTGTCGTGAATTATTTTCTTGTCTTTGTTAATACCCATCTGAATTGTATTGTGTTGTGTCTAGCTTAAGTGTGCAAGTGTGTGTGTAACTGCCTTGTGTGAAGAATATGTTTTGTTTTGTTTTGTTTTGACAACTCTGGGCTCTGACTCGGTCTTCGGACAGCACCCGGCGTTCGCTGGTGCACCAGAGGGCCCATTCTTAACCGTCCTTGCTTTCGTGGGATTATTTTCGGAAGCTGATAAATCGGCTTTGGAATTTGGTCCGGCGTCTGCGCCTCGTTCACGGGGTCTGTGACAACCACCTTACACAGGAACGAAAATGTCCAATTTAATAATTCTTGAGTGAGTGAGTAACAACATTAATAATCGAAGGGGTGAGGTTTAAGGGAGTCTAGAGGTCTGAGTTGAGGTATATTTGAGAGGGTTGGACTATGGTCGCCAGAATGGCAAAACTTGTGCTTGAAGACAGATATCAACTTATGCTGGACGCGGGTGGCCGTGATTAGAGCGGCTTGTTGGTCGTCGTAGTGACCACGAGGTATAAGTGTAACGATTAGGGTTGCCACAACTCACTAGCGGACGAAGTCGGGATGAGAGTGAAAGGGGACTGGTTGCGGAGAAGGGGGTTGCTAGCTGCTGGTGACAGCCAACCCTGTCAGTACCAGGAGCCGCGAGACGAAGTGTCACTTTTTTTTTGTCATGCCAACAAACGAGGTGCAATGATAACAAACAAGGTCCAATATGATTTCCTGGACAACACGGTTACCAATGCAATACAGGTACGGCGAACGGTTGGGGCCCACAACAGAAGTAGAAGGGCAAGAACAGAACCATCTTTATATTTATGCCAATGCAACCGAAGACGAACGTGAACAATGTGCAACCGAAGTGCCAGGGATTATAAAGAGGAAAATCTGATGTATTGCTTATTATTCTGTAGTAAAAAAAAAATTGCGGCAGAACTCATCTCCTGGTGACTGTCGACGGCAATGCGTTAGCATTGAATAAGTATAGGGCCACAACGTATTCATTCCTTCATTAATTCCATTTTATTTTCATTCGTCAAAAATGAGGGGACGGAACTAAAAGTCGCAGCAGCGACTTGAAAAAGGTCCAGACTCCCTATTACTTGGCAGTACAGCTGTCACGTAGAACCGAACGTATTTCATAGATAAGAAATACTTAGAACGCTGATCACAATCAATATGCATACAAGAACATGATTTTACATTGCATAGAGAAGTAAGAAAACAAAGAACTTTGATACGAATAACACGGTACACCCACTACGCCATACATCCACGCTTGCAGAGCTCCGCTGTTTCATCAGATATCACAAGCGTGGAACTGGCTCAATGTTTCTATTGTAGGGGTCATCTTGATATTCGCATTGCGACATGCACTGTCTCCAGGATCGGCCCACATTGATATGACATTCGCTCACTAGAGCTGGCCTCGACCATGGCGACATGACGGCTGTGTAGGACGACGACGCGGTGACGACCACGCACAATGACAAAAAAATTACATTGATGAAACGATGAAGGGGGTATGACGGACGACGACGGCATGACCCTGAGATGACGATTCTAAAGTGACGACGATAGCATAACCGTGACAACGTAGGCGTCAGGACGATGCCGATGGCGTGGATACAACGGCCTGACAGTGGTTTGACAAGAGTCGGACAACCGCAGCTCGATGGCGACCGCAAACCGGCAGCGAGATTATGAGTGCATGGCGACGATCTATGACATTGACTATATAACGATGATGATTGCACGACAGCAGTATGATGAAAATACGATCAGGGAGTTGGAATGACTACGATGGAACAACCACAATGGCGTCACGACCATGGTATGTCAACGAATGCTTGGGAGGAAAACGACGGCCATTGTGGGATGGCCGTCGTCTTCTGCAGGGTTTGCAGAGTTTGTTGGCCCGGAGCTCTAAGCCGTCCAAAGATGTTGTTGTTGTTGCCTCAAAACAGGCTCGTGGCGAACGCAACGCTCAAACGTTAACATTATTGTCGTTAATGTTGTTCCTAAGTGACCCGCCGCAACCCACTATGGGGGATTGGCCATGAATCGGGCCGTTGCAAAGGTTATAAAAAAATAATGATGCTAATTCTAAGTAATACAACTTAAACCGAAACGGCAGGGTAACTGAAACTTCTGAAAATTAATTTTACTTGATACAGATATTAAAGTAATTGTCTCTGCATATTACGTGCACAACATAAAAATTCAATTAAAATAAAAACCGAAATAGAAAGTTTTAGCATTAAAGTCACTTCACTTCGTCTCGCGCAGAAATTTGTAGAGGGCCTCATAAACACTCCTGTTGCTGAAACCCGGTTCGGTATCACCGAAGAAAAGAAAGACCGGGAGAGTCAACGTCAGGCGAAGTTTATGTAGTCCCCTCTCTTGATCGGAGAGAGGACCATCTCTTCTGGAAATAAAGCATACTTGCCTATTGTGCAGCCACCGCTTCACCCAGGTCGTGATTGTAAGGAGTGTGTTTCAGTTACTATACTTGGCGACGTCTAAGAGTGCTTCAGGTGACCCACTCTGAGTCACCAGAACAGTCTCACCCGACGGTTTTGTTTAATCAATTAACGTCTAAGATGACTCGTTGCTTTTTTCTTCTCAATTTGGCAATGCGTCTCTAGGCGCAGTCGTGCTTGATGGATACTTGTCCGGACAACCATTGGCATCGAGCCATCAAACTCGCTGTGATGGTTAAGACAAGTTCTTCATTCTCGTGGGTGTCGGTTCGCAGAACCGAGATATGCTTGCTTGTGTGATGGCTCGGATGACTGTGGTCCTTGAATAGTTCAGCCGATCTGTGTATTAGTGGTGATTAAGGCTCCGTTGTCAGGATGTCATCTGATCTCACTAGAATTTGACATCATTTTCCATAGTTGGTCGGTTCCGACCAGGAGCCTCACACCGGGCTTGCAGACGCATATACGTATTTCAGGCAAGAATAATTATTTCGGTATATTTAGGTACCACGCCTGTACTGACTATTATCAGGGAGAAAGAACCACTTTTAAGAACAATATCCCTAATTGTCATTTCAAAGGGCCCAAATAGCGCATCAACATCTTTAGATCCTTCTTGCAAACAAGCTTTCCGAGAATGAATCCTTGCTGTATAGAATGCAGCTCTTCGAAAACACAAAATTAATGGTTGCCGAAAAAAGATCAGTAGTTATGAGGAGTGGGAGAAAAGCTGCTGAAGGATTTGTATTCCGTGAACACACGTAAAACTGCGTGTTGCAAGGAAAACTTCAGAGAACCTACCGTAAACTATTCAGTTGCAACATGAGCGGAATGCCAAAAGACTAAATAACAAACTAGAGACAGAGCTCTTGATCAAAATGCAGAGAATTCTACAGGCGTACACTATAGGCTCCTACACGCTACTCCATACAAAAGTGGAACGAGAAACAACTGAAGTTGCCATGTAGGGTCCACAGTTCTCACAGTTGCTCACACAACTCACAGTTGCCATGTAGGCTTCCGCAGCTAAACTGAAGAGGAAACTTGCTGTATCATTGTATTTCTGCATTCCTTAGAAGACTTTTGTCATTGTCGCTCTTTTGATGAATTTGGATACCTTGTGTAACAGACGGATAACTAACTTTACCAGTCAGTTGATGCAAAATATGTCGTTAGTTTCGTGCATTCGAAAAACTGATTAGTTCCTTTTCGAATACGAATAGCTAGTGTGCAATATCGGATCTGTATTCGAAGCTTCGAATAATCGCCCACTTCTAGTTTTAAAGCTATAGCTTTATTTCGATCTTCACCATGCTTTGGTGCTTGCCAGTTTCTGGCCGTTTATGGGCAGCTTGGAACACCATATCTTGCTAGGTGTCACTAAAAATAAATTTTTGAAAAAGGTCGCAGTTTCACCCGAAAGGCGAAGCATCGATTTCAATAGCAAACTAGTGCACAGCTATACGAATTAAGGATAGTAGTTTTATAAGCCGTATAAGCTCCTAAACATAGGCATACTAACTAAATTAACAAGCATGGTGTCACGCGCGCGCAAACAAACATGAACGCATCTCACTCGATGACCGCGGAAACTCGCTGTCAAAACGCTGGAGTGAGTCAGCGCGGCCGCAGCAGCGAGCGAATTGACCCTCGCCCCACCGCTCGCATCAACGCGAACTAAGCCGCAAATAGCGCAGAGAGGAAGGAATCTTCTCCCGTCGCCGATGGCTTTCAAGATACAGCCGCTCGGGCGGAAGCGCGCGGCGTACAGTACGCGGTCTCCCCCCTCACTACCCTTTCCTCGGAGCCTTGCAGCCCGGCGGGTGCGGGTGGTTGGTTGCTCGGGCGACGCGGAGTAAAACGCGCCCCCATCCCCCTCCCTACCCTTTCCTCCGGAACGCTGCGCGCGACTGGAAGACCGCACGCTTCCTCCCCGCTTCGCTCTCTTGCGTGCGCGAGATAGAGCCGCGATCGCCGGCTCATCCTCGCACGCTTTCACTCATACATACACAATACGGCGCGCGGCGACGACTTCATCACCCTTGGGCTTTATACGGAACCTCACGGCGACGATGACGAAATAAATGCGCTTGGAGTGTCTATATAATTGTTATCGCAATAAAATACTACGATGATCGCTTTCGAATCCTGGTCCCTTGTCCCTGGTCAAATGGTTAGAGCATCGAGCTCCAACTATTTGACCACGGGCACTTTTTTTTCTTCATTACATAGAAACAAGACGTAGAGGTCTGCAAAGCTCTAGGCTAACCGGCATTTAATATTCAGGCACAGAAACGCATGCATCCAATAAGATACGTACATCCACCATGGTGGCTGCTCTTGCGTCGCATACACACTATACTCACATACGATGCTGTTTCACGGAGCATCGACCTCGTAGATCTAGGAGTTTCGGCGTGCCTGTCACACATCCGACTTCGCCAAAGACTATAATGTCGACGTTAATGCGGTTCGCATTGAAGCAGTCTACTAGCTGCACACCGCATTGCGGCCGCAGCAAACCGTTATGCATGCGGCGTTCATGCAGCCGGGTTCCTCTCTCGCACTTCCCACTGAACACTCAGCGCCCTCTGGTGGTGCCGCCTCGAAGTCCGCGCGTGGCGCCTGTGTGAATATACTACATTCAGACAAGCACGTCTGGTGTATATGATGAGCGGGTTTGATTCCGTCCGGCACTGGATAAATTTATGATTTTTTTTTGTCACTGATGAAGAGGCGGCAGGTACCCAGTGTCAGACATCCAGGTACCCAAGTTGCGGTGAAATTCGTTCATTAAGGAGCCATACATACCCACTGGCATGTACCCAGTGACGCAAGGTAAAGAGACTTCTTTTTGCTTAGGTTCTATCTACACGTTCTATTCTTAACGGGCCAAAATATTCACATTCTTTCTCTGTCTGTAAGTATAAATGTTTACGCTGAAGCACGCTGAAAAGCCGGCCGAGCGCTAACAATAATGTGTTGCCCGTAACGCTGCCTGTGTGTCTCTCTCCGAAGCCTTTCTTGCCGAACGTATACACAGCCGTACGCAAAGGCTTTTGAACGTTACGAAACGCAAGGCCGATAATAAACGTTTGTCACGAGGTACTGGTTTCTTTCTTTTTTTTTCGAATTTGTAGTTAACAGAGGCGCTTTTAGAGTTCCTCGTTAAAGCCACCCAGTGACTCTTTCACCCGTCCATAGGCGTTTTAAATCGATTGTCATATGAATTATTAAGATTCGTGCGCGCGCGCGCGTGTGTGCGTATGTGTGTGAGCGCGTGTGTGTGTGTGTGCGTGTGTGCGTGTGTGTGTGTGCGTGCGTGCATGCGCGCGCGCGCGCGCGCGTGTGTATCTGTGTGTGTGCGCGCGTGCGTGCGTCGACTCCTACAAGAGGTCGCCTCAGTTCTACTCAGTTCTAGTGTGTCAGCGCCGTACGGAGAAGCGTGGAATCGAGGCATTCTAACCCAAGCGCGACTTGCGCGTGACGTCACTGTGAAGCCGTCCTCCGAGATGACGTGATTGCTAAGGTGTGGGCTAATTGCCGTCGCAACGTGTTGAGTTTCATGCTAACGCCATGCTAACCCGTTCATCCAGTCAAGGAGTACTTGGGAATTTTGAGGCATGAATTGCTTTTTTTTTTTTGTGTGTGTGTGAACTTGTGTCATTGACCTCTCCCTTGTGATAGCCAGAGCAATATGCCTGATGCACTACTGCAGCTTCCCCTTATTCACCATCAACACAGGGGCGGCGTGTGTGCTTTGTGTGGGCTTTCTCCTCCACCAAGACGGAGTTTTGCGAAGTCCATTGACCACCGGATTGGCCGATTATGACATCATCTGTTTGGCTGTTTTCCTGTCAAGCGAACTATGGAAGGCGAGTGGGACTTAAAGAGCCATCTTGCGCGCTAGCAGAGGTGCTCCTCCAGAATGTAGCGTGTTCTGCCAGAATGTAGACGTCTGCTCAGACGGAATGTGGTGCGCCCTCAGAACGATGTAGCTGCGTGCGGCGATGTAACATGTACGGCACTCGGTACACCCGCAAGTCACCTATATGTCTTTACCAATGAATAAGTTTGCCTCAATTTTTCTATGCAAATTAACACCTACATGTTCCGTTCCTTCAACCTGTCGTCCTTGCTGCTCCTCACTAAGCCATCAACTCTCGTCATGAAGGCACCGACGATGACGTGGGCCCACCAAACCTCCGTGTGACGACCCGGTAGCGTAGGCCAGCTGCCCCTTTTATTGCGATAGCAATTATATGGACACTCCCAGCGCATTTCTGCCGTCGCCGTGATGTTCTGTATAAATTCCAAACAGGATGTACGCTGTATGTGCGTGCCGTACGCTGTATGTGCGAGTGAAAGCTTGTGACGATCGCGGCTCAATGTCGCGCGCGCGAGGGAGAAAGACGGGGCGGAAGCGCGCTTCTTCTGTCGCGCGCGAGACGCTTCTATGTCACATACACACAAGCGAACTGAAAACGCATGCACACACTGCTAAAGGAGTGAACCAAATAGGCGCGCTCCTGTTGATCCTGACTTATTCAATCAAGCCAGTGTCAATGACTCGCAGTAGAACTAGCAATTCAGTGAAGCGTTCCGTCGTGCGTTCGGGTTCTTTCACCGAGCAGCGCCTAACGGCCAAATACGCGCTCTCTTTACACGTCTGATAAAATCGGCGAATGCGAATGCCCTGACACTTACGGCCGTTCCGCGAACTTAGCATAATCGGCTATGTGGACGACTACTTGTTTGGGTGTTCTCAAAAAACCTTTGGCAGAAACGTTCTTTTGATTTTCTTCAATAAGGCTCTCTGCAAGAGAGCAGCTGCTTGCGAAAGCAGATAACGTAACGCAATCATCACGAGTGGCTTCGAAATGTATACGCATTGATACATACGATTGTCGCTGTATATAACAGAATCGTGGCTTAATAAAAACTTCTTTCGTGCATTTTGACAGTCAAATTAGTCAAGGAAAAAGGAGTATTTTGTCTCATAATATACTATAGGCAGATGTTTTGGTGCGTTCAACTATAAAGCAAAGTGCCCCATGCGCCGAGCTCATATATGTAGCTTTCTCAGCCGTAAAACTCACTTATCAAACATTCTTACTCTGCAGCAAAACTGGTGCCAGTAGGCGAGTTCTATGAGGTATAGCGTATTGTAAGTTTCGCAACCTCCCTTATACAGAAATAACCCTTGAGAAATTGAAAATATGATAACTGGCATAAAGCCATATGTATTGAACAAGGAGGTTAAAGAAAAAGCCTGCAGATCCCACGCCCTGTGGGAATCTATGTTATGCGAAGCAGTGTGCGGGGAGCGTATACCAATTTAACGAAACGACCATGAGAGCACCAAGACCTAGGCGGCTGTTTCATGACCTACATGAGACGCATGTCATGACATTCGTGTCATGATCTATCATTTATGTCCAAACCCAGTTCTGTGGTTTTTTGAGTGTTAATCTTTTTTCGCTGAGTCATTATCATTTTTGCTGAGTCATGGCTATGAATATTACTTCTACCACCACCCTTTAGTGTTTTCTTCACCCACGTTCGAACCCATTTAAGTGGTTTTATTGCGATAGAAATTATATGGACACTCAAAGCGGATTTCTGCCGTCGGCGTCGCCGTGAGGTTCCGTATGACGTCAAACGGCGATGAAATCCTCGCCGCACGCCGTATGCTTTATGTGCGAGTGAAAGCGCGCGAGGGACGCGCGCTATCACGGATAGCGAACGCACGGCAGAGAGCAAACGCGCTTTCTGCGCCGTGCTCCCTGAAGGGCTCTTTCCTCCTTTACAATCACCATATCATAGCCTCCTATATAGGAGGCTATGACCATATATAGAGAGCAAACGCGACTTCTTCCGTCGCGCGAAAGGCCGTGGGAGGACGGGAGGGAGGGAGGGGAGGCGACGTTTAGCGGCGGCAACAAATGCGTATTTATATAAAATGTTGCGAGGCGAGAAGGTGGTAAAGACTTCGGACGCTTCACGACGAGTGTCCCGTTCTGATCTCGTCGAAAACCTCCGAGCAGCCCCCAGAGGCACCGGCAACAGTCGCCAACGCCGCGTGCGTTTGGTGCGAACGCGGGCAAAACGCCGACGGCGTCGACAACAGTTTTGCGCGTTGCTGGTGCTGCTGCATGTCCAAGTTTATACAGCTGATAAAACTACTATCCTTACTCCGTATAGCTCTCTACTAATTTGCTATCGCAATCGATGCTTCGCCTTTCGGGTGAAACAACGATTTTTTACATCCGCCTCTGCTCTATATTTTCGCTATCAATAGAATTCGTTTGTTTTACCCGAATTTAGTAATTGGAGCCAGTTGCCGCTAAGGCACCTATAGTCGGGGACAACCTAATGATTACAAACAAGCTCCGTCCATAAAACTGCGGTGCACCTGCTTTTCAGCTCAGTAAATGGAGGCGAACCAGAGTGATACCATCAACAGCTTAACCACTTTGCTTTGTCAATGCAAGCGCTAGGCTAACTGGAAAAGAAAAGCTCGTTGTTTCAAGCTAAAACAGCACCGTTGGCTGAGCACTGATATCAAGATAACCCATGAAATTTGTCAACACTTCGAGGTTTCATCCTAAAACCAGTGACATAGACAGGTCTGTACGGAGTAAACAGCTGTTTTAGACACGCCAGATCACATTAAGTCACGAAAATAAGCAAGCGCGATTGGTTGGCGCATATATGCAAATTGTATATGTGGTGGACAGCATGTAACGCTTTTAGCACGATAGCGTTTAGTGCCCGTGTCGCAGAAAATCCGGCGTCGGCAACCGGCGTGTGATCGCGGGTGGCGGAGAAAATCATCCAACCACATCGACCGCGCAGGCACTCCACGTGGTGCAAGGTTTTGGGGAACAAAAATTGGATTTCTCATCACAGTGAAATCCGTCAGAAAAATGGTAAAGTACGACTTTACCATTCGGCGTCAGATTTTCCGTCGGATTGTTTACTAATCGGCGTCGCCTTGTAATTTGAATGTACGAGTAAACCTAATTCTTCTACGAGGAAACTCAAACACAAACCCCCTTTTCCAGCATTTCTACCAGACATGCGCGCGTCGGGGCAATAGCAAACAATTATTAAAATAATAAGAAAATGTGCTAGGGCCTTCACATTTTAATATAATACCCCTGATATTGCCCCTGGAAAAACGTCTTTCCAGCAATTCATTTCAGTTTAAAAGTGAAGCCGACTTTAAGGGGATCGGTGTAAGCTTGGGATTTGTAAGCTGGCTTTCCCACGTTCAGTGAGGCAGTGAATGAAGCCTACTTGCCGTATGCGAACGATGCGATGCGAACGGGTCCCGATAACACTATCGCGTTCTACTCTTAAAGGCGAAGCTTAAGCATCCTCCAGTTTTATTCTAAGGTTGTCACCTACTATAGTATGCAGCATAGACTCCCAGTTTCTGGATTTATCGTTTCATTTTCTGCAGGTGCCGTTAAACTGTATGTAAACACATGGCTGGGGCTGATTCTGGTAACTGTAGTTCTGATGTGCCAGTCAAGATGAAAAAACACCCCCTCCATTCTCTCTGCTTTCTCTATAGCAAAGAGAAACAATACAAATTCGCTAACAAAAAGAAACAATAGATGAGCTTAAGCCAATATGATAGAGTGGTCTTTCAAAACTGATTTGTAATTAATTTCCTGGTGAAAGATTGAGTACTAGAAGAGAAAATTAAGTTCAAAGCTTAATTGCCCAATTTCGCACCGAAACTCTTGTGCTTGCACCTGAGTGTGACGCCATGAATCTAAAAGTTTTTTCAGGTGGGGAGGGGGGGGGGGGTGCAAGTTATTGCGGCTCAGTCATAGTTATTGAAACTTGCTAAGTTCAGACTTTGGCTGATTGAGAATATAATCTAGTCCATCTTTAATTATAAATAATTACCGAGGCCTCATCAGACGCCGTCGAATTCGTAAGTCGCGGATAGCTTGTGCGGGAATATTAAGGCAGAATCCGGGCCTCCCCATTTTCGTTTATTGATTGTTGTTTCACTATTTTTTTTTTTGGCTTACGAAGTCTCTTTTCACGATGGACCTTTTTCTGGTAGTGCAGAAAGGTAATTTACTAAGTTGAAGTTATTTTTCCTTTTCGGCATCGCTTTTAAACCGCTTCCCCCTAAGGGTAGCAAACTAGACGTGCGTCTGTTTGGCGTACCTGTATACATTTTTCTCTTTTCTCTCTCTTTCCTCTTAATGGTCAGTTTTATGAGCTCAATGTTTCTATTTATAATGTTTCGACGTAAAGCTGCGTTGACGTGTTAACAAAAGGCGCTGTACAAATACACTTGGAAAGCAATATTAGAACGTTTGAACGCACCGCATCAAGCGAAACTTCAGCAACTCTAGTTCACCTAACATCTGCATACGGCTATACACCGAAGGCAAGCAGGAAGTCACAAAAGAAGGGTGTTCCTGGAACACCGAAGTGAAGCAGGTTATAGTCTCAGACATTCCAGGAAGCGTCACATACAGCGACCTGTGTTCAATAGTGCGTTCTCAATGTAACAGACGCGCTTCGCCTCAGCGTGACACCTTTGTGTCCATCTGCTGATTCCTGGAATTAGTTGGAAATATACCAAGGACTTGAGTTTCCATCCGTCGAAGACTTTAGTCATCAAGTAGACGGAGGTACAAAGTAGCTATCAGAATGGATCATGTGGGCCCACTTTTCTTTCTACAAGAATAAAACGAGGCCTACTTTATGCAGCGGAAAGAAAGTTCGCACGTAATATATTCATAATTTCTGTCCAGGTTTGTCACTGTCTGTGCTTAACTGATACATGAAACCAGTCTTCGTAAGGAACAATTTAGCAAGAAACCATGACTAGTGTGGATTTTCTTTCCGGCTTGTAATTTACTATTGAATACGCACGTTTCGCAGGCAGACAGACAGAAACCATGAATAGATAGATAGATAGATAGATAGATAGATAGATAGATAGATAGATAGATAGATAGATAGATAGATAGATAGATAGATAGATAGATAGATAGATAGATAGATAGATAGATAGATAGATAGATAGATAGATAGATAGATAGATAGATAGATAGATAGATAGATAGATAGATAGATAGATAGATAGATAGATAGATAGATAGATAGATAGATAGATAGATAGATAGATGTTCTCCCGTCATAGTTACCCTTTCCTTGCTCTAAAATGAAAACAAATCTATGGGACGTAAACGTCCTCAATGCCGTGAGAGATATGTCCCGTTATCTTCGCCCACCGTTCTTCCAACCACATTTTCTGATATTATCCCCAGGGTAGCTTTAAAATTTCCCAATTCACGATTCTTGTGCCTCCGGGCGTGTCTCGTCTATTTCGTCTCCATGGCTTGCATACACGGTTGGACCGCAGTTCCACCTTGCGGCAGGAGTCATTTGATCGCGCTCCAACCAATATCGGAGGCAATACCGCGCGTGACTTCTATTCGTAGTCTGCTGTATGTCCCCACACGTGACCGAAGTTACCGCGGGAGGCCCGCGACAGCCAACAGAAAGGGGTCATGTTACCGCGGAGCTTCAAGACCGCTGCAACTTACTAAGTCGTCTAGCCACGTTGCTTCTGGCCAAGTACTAGCCTAGGCCTTGCCATGTCACATGCGTCCGCGATCTGCACATTTTCCGGCAAAGCGGAAAATGACAGCGGTTCGATCTTATACAGCGATTCAATGACCATCAGTAAATGATCACAGCGTAGAGTCGTGTGCACAAATCACACTACTCTACGCTGTGGTTGATGGCCATCGAACTGCCGTATAAGATTTTCCCTCATGACAGACGTCCATAACCGTTACATGTCCCGCAGTATGTTCCTCATGAAATCGCTCGGGCATGCAAAACATCAACCGCGCACCCCTATCACCCTGCCCGTGTGGTGCAGAGAGTGTGATGCACTTCTCGCGTAGCGAGCTGTTCAACGCACCTCTGATACCTGGCCTACACGTCGTCGCTGATGGCACAAGAAAGCAATAAACCATGCTGCGCATATGATTGCAGTGGCATACAAGGCGACATGCATCACGAACGCACGCTCATGATGCAGAAGAAGCATTCCGGGATTTCACGTGCACGTTGGCATAGACGTTATGGTTGTTGTTTTTTTTTTTTTTTTTTGTCAACAAGAAACGCGTACGTACACGAAGCGACGTCATTTCGCTCGTCCGAAATCAGCGAGCCAAACGGCGCCATCCTTGAGGTTGGGAACAGCTTGCAGCGCTCGAACCTCGTTCTCAACGCTCTGAGCCCCCCCCCCCCCCCCTTCCTATATAGGTGGCGCTGCGAGCGATCGCTTTTGAAATTGAGGGACATAAATTGCTTTATTCACGGGCCTTGATGCGAATGAATAAGTGTCGAGGGCGATGCGAGTGTCACCGGCGTGCGCAGCTCTCCCGAGAAGTGTCAACTTATTATTTCTATCGCGATCCTTCTCCTCCACCTTTTCTTAACGGTTTCCTCCTTTATCATTTGCATTTCCCTCCATCACATTCTCTTCCGTCCTCAAACACACTGTGGCGAGGGCGAGATCACGAGAGAAAAAAAAAGAAGCCGTCAGTATAGGATCTTACAACGGACCGCAACTGCTGCGTGCGCCCAGCAGAAGCAAGACTGCGTCGCCGGTCGTCTGCCTCCCGGGAATACGCGTCGTCGCCTTCTGGAACTCGTGGTCTTCGCGCCTGTCTATACTAGAGGACAAATTCCGCGTTCACTGTTGAGGCTCTTGACGTCACGTGATCTCCACAGTGACGTACTGAAGTCCGCAGTGACGTAACTCTCTCGCCAGGTCGTCGGGTTTACGCGGCGACCTCACGACGACGATCTTAACCCGACCTAACCAGGATGACGGGCAGGCCAACGTCGCCTCCGGAATGCGGCAACCTTCTGTTCCATTGGATTTACCTCTGGACGTTCCTGGTCGTCGTGGTACTCCAACCGGCAAGCGCTGGGCTCTGTTCAGGCGAGTGGAATCGCGAACTAGTGCAGCGATTGTCAAAAAAAGAAAGAAAAAAGAGAGATGCGAGGATCGTTTAGTGTACTGGTAAATTCTATAGAATTAAAAAAAAAAGCTGTGTGGGGCTTTTTGTTGTGGAGCATAAACTGTAGATGTGAGAATGCGTCCAATCGCGCCTGCTCTGCAGGTGACCATGAGGCACAATGTCATTCCTGAAGATTATGTCATTTTCTGTTCTTTCTCCGCTTCTCGAAGTTCTCAACAACGTGTGCTCCTGCACACATGCGAGCTTGTGGAACATTTTATGCTAATACATTCACTGACATTTGCGTTCTCTGTTATGTCCAGATACTACACTCAAAAGAACAGTTTACACGCTTTTAGGCTTATGTATAGGACGTATCGTGCGAAACTTTTCTTTCCTAAGCGCTGAGCGCCGGCTACCTCCTGGACCACGAACGGCGTTATCAGCGTGACCTATAACAGTATTGACGGGAAGACAGCGAGCGGACAGTTCTTAAGAAAGGAAGCGCAAGCAAGACAGATGTCGATTATTGTTGCGAGACAAAGATACGCCTCAAAGGCTGTGAACTGTTTTTACAGTGTACTCAATGCCAGCCCGCCTCTAGCTAAAGCACGCAAGGTATTTCCGCAGCCGCTAACTCGGCATGCAGGCAGAGCTCTCCATGTGTAATGCGCAGCATGTGGATCAACTTCCCACCAGCGGCGCTGTTTCGCCCCTTTCGTTCTTCTTATTTACTTGTCTTGTCTATTCCACATAGGAATTCGGCAAAGACATATGGAATCCTTCGTTATGCCGGTAATTTCGTTGTTATATCTGCATAGCGCAAGGTAGGGGGGGGGGGGGAAGGGGAGGGGAGGGGATATCGACAGGAGGCGAACAAAAGACCGGACGAGTGCTGAATTCAAACTGAAATTTATTACACACAAGAGTACGGAAAAGAAAAACATTGCGGTGTGTTACCCCTCCCTGAAGCGTTTGTCCGTGCATATGTTCGCGCGCATGCGCTTTATTACTCTCCCTTTCCTTTTTCCCACTCGATGTTGTGTGCCAGAAGTTTCATTGCGAAGCCAGTGCTCGTGCTGTCATTTCGTCACCCCGTGCCCAAGTTTAATCGTCTTGTGCAGCTATAACATGAAGTCATAGAAACTCGCCCGAGCTCCCGCGCTTCTAAATTTCGTTGTAATGGCGTTCGTTGTACAGGCAGTCGAATGTATGCCCAGCGTTAATCCTGTGTTAAACACATGTGTTAAACTCTATGATGGATGTTACTGCTGTAACGTTATGTATCGTGCTCGCAGATTTTACATGTCTTTTGTACTCATTAACTTTCTGGCATGTACTCTACTTTCATTTCTTTTTGGATTACTGATTAAGCACTGATACTGTGCACAACTAATGCATTTTTGCATCACAGCTGTATTTGCTCTTACCACGCGTGTAACAGTCGAGTTAAAAAAAGTCTAGAGGCCACGGCATCAGCAACAAAAATTTGATTTCTTCAAGCACAGCCGTACAACGTGAAATTGTATTATTGCATGACGATGGTCAAAGAAAAAAAAAACAATTTTAGCGGCGCCTCTGTCACTTAAAATTTTGCACTCGGCTGTACGTCCGTGAGTATCGTCACGATCATTTAATGACTTCTGGCCATGGTCCTCACCATCTTCAACCTCTGATGTTAGAACAAAGGTTCACTTGAGTTGGTGTGAATATCGTGGACAACACGTTCTTTGTTGTCGCTGGCTACTGGCCCTCGTAAAGCTATGTGCCTACGCCTTTCTTGTTAGGGAGGCCTTCAACACGACTTTTGCATGCGCTCTCAATAAACTGAATTAACTATTTACGAAATTACGTCATTCCCCCGTTCCTCCTATATCGCAGTTGGAGAAGCCTTAATGTCGTGTAACAGAAAGTTTCTGCGGCCAAAGGTAAGCGTTAAACACTCCTATTCGAACCTTGGGGTATACGTACAATGACTGCGTAACAAGGCTAATGACGTAGTGTAATCTAAGGGGTGCAAAAAGGCTCAACTTTGTCTGCTTTATTCGTGCACATATATCCCAATTTTCACTAAACTACACCTAAATTTATTGTGCTTAGCTAGGTACTTCTTTGTTTGCTAGCAACCATCCTAAATTCTGTACTAAAATCTAACAAGGTGTTTCCTGAATATGCCAATTGGCGTTTATTTATTCGTTCAGTGTGTGGAAACATTTGTTGTTAGTATAAATGTCTACATTTATATGACAACATACATTTATATATAGACATATGTACAGATGTACGTACATGTCTTACATATACACAGAACCTGCTTTGGTTTGGTTTGGTTTGGTGCCTATAGAAATAGCACAACCCACTACGGGGGATTGGCCATGAACCGGGCGGCAGTGGGAAGAAAAATGAAGGATACCTAAATGGGATTTTCTTACTTAAGAATGAGATAATAAATTAATTATAATCGTTAATATAATTTTCATGCTATAGCATCTTAAAATTTGAAGCAAATATTTTTGTTGTCTTGTGAAAAAAAATAGCATGGCAGTCTCCTTGTTTCCATTAGAAAATTAAATATGGCATCACATACGTTCCTGTTACAGTGTCCTAGTGCCGACGCCCCCAGAGATAGAATGATAGGTAGCGTAATGGTCAATCCAAGTTGGCGGAGGGGACCTTCTAGAAGTCGTTTTCTATGCATGGTGAACCTACGACACTCTATAAAGAAATGATCCATAGTTTCGGGTTCACTGCAATAGAAGCATTGAGGGGAAGGCGCCAAACCAGACATATGGGTATAGAAATGAAGCCTTGGTATTCGGCAACGCATTCTAGTAAACGACACTTCAAATTTTCTTGTTGAACACCATCTGCTGTGCCAAGGAAACCTAAGGTGCTGAAAATCGGTGTTCTTGAGTACACATGATTTGGCATGTTCTTCTTGGACAGAAATTTGTTTAAATCTCGCAGAAGTGACGTATGCCGAACGTCTTAGGATCCTCAGTACCGGGCCGTTAAGAGATGCCGCTGCTAGTGCGTCTGCAGATTCGTTTAAAGTGAGCCCCACGTGCTCTGGCACCCATACCAGATGGATAAGGCGTAAATGTTGGGGGATGGATGAATCAATTTCTCGGAGAATGATAGATGAATTGGGCACTGATAAAGCGGAGCAAACAGACAAGGAGTCGGTTAAGATTACGGCTGAAGTAATAGATGTGGGAAGTTTTCGTAGAGCTATAGATGATCGCTGATAACTCCGCCTGAAATATTGGCGTAAAGTCAGGTAGTCGAAGGGAGAAAGACCAATTTAATGATGCCGAAAAAATACCCACTCCTGCCTTCTCTTCACTGACAGAAGCATCTGTGGCTATTACTGCATTTATTTGGAGGTTCTCGAGGTGGTCATCTAGCAAACTTTTTAGGTATCGAATAGGCAGGAGTTTAGCGTTATTAGGAAATATATCATCGAATTCAACGCTTACTGTCACAGTAGGGAAATTTTGAAAATCCACATCACGGATTGGTATTTCTAATGGCTCTAATAGTTTTCTGTCTCTCCGATCTTTACTCTCATCTTTTTCCTCGCACTGCTGCCCTCTACACCTTTAAAAAAGGTATATTCCACAAATTATAATATCGAATTCTCGAGCTGAATACGAATCAAATAGTAAATACTATTTGATTTGGTTTTTGGACATTAGATATTTCGAATATTCGCACATTTGTAGTGCGCCCTTAGCGTCCGTGCTTGAGTTCTAGATCCAGTCCCGGGAGTGTTAGCCAGCGCCACACACGGTCGTGGCGGATTTTCTGTTGGTTTTCCCCTTCTCTCTGAACAGATAGGCAGGCGTTGTGCCCCCTTCCGGTGGAAGTTGTCAGTCTGCTCCTTAATTGCTTTCCATTTCCTCGGTTTCAAGTGTATATATGTGTTCAAACCAAATAATCAATCAATCAATCATTTACTTACCGTGCCCATGAATAACCCTAAGGTCTAAGTGCTAGCCCCCTGCACATATGTTAAAAAATAAAAACAAACAACAATTAATCTGCAGGGGAATATAAGTAGAAAACACACAATGATTAAAAAGAACAACTATAAAAAGAAAAGTGTACATACAACAAAGCGTTAGGTAAGTACAAGCGAAAAAGGAGGTGAAAGGCAGTGCATCAATGTGTCAAACTATGAACCACGCAAAGCTAGGAACAGAACAATGACACGAGTTATGAAAATATCGAGATCATGAAATAAGGGTATAAAGTCTCGGTATTCGTGGACGGTTGAGTGTCGGTATTGACGGGGAGGAACATGGGAAGGTCTATGTTCTTTTGGGTCTTGCGCGGAGTACTAAACAAGATACAAGTGAGGAGTTCGGGGCAGGTGAGGACACCGTGAAGGGAGTTTTCAAAGAAACGAAGGTCAGTGCGA
>NC_051162.1:94676696-94694196 GCF_013339745.2 Dermacentor silvarum
CCATTGGACGAGGCTTGACACGTGACTAATCACCCCCCCGCGGCTTTCGTTTTCGCGGGAAAACGGCGCCATTAGTGAGCGTAGAAACCCGCGACACATGTGCGCTGGCGTGAGCGTAGGCTTTCTACATTTTTGAAGACGCGCCTCGCCTCCAGCACGATGCCGACTTGCTGTGCTGTTGGTTGTTCAAATAGCGTTGCCAAGGGGGGCAAACTTTTTGCGGTTCCTCGTGGCAAACGAGACCTCAAACGGCGAGCGATATGGCTCCACCGTATCGGAAGAAAGAACTTTGACTGCCACCGAGGGAGGCTTTGCGAGGTAAGTCGATCGCTACTAAACCCTTTTGTGTATACGTGCTCCTGGAAGCCTTTCCGATCAACGGAGGCTTAATACTGACGCTTAGCTCGAACCAAAAAAGTTGTCGCAGTTTCACCCGAAAGGCGAAGCATCAATTGCGATAGCAAATTTGTAGAGAGCTATACGGAGTAATGATAGTAGCTTTATCAGCTGTAGGAACTTGGACATGCAGCGCACCGGCAACACGCAGAATTGTTGTCGACGCCGTCGGCGTTATGCCCGCGTTCGCACAAAACGCGTGCGGCGTTGGTGACTGTTGCCGGAGCCTCTGGGGGCGGCTCGGTATTTTCCGACTACATCAGAACGGGACACTCGTCGAGCTGCGTCGGAAGTTTTTACCACCTTCTCGCCTCACAACGTTTTTACATAAATCGCACTTGGTGCCGCAGCTTTCGTTTTAATTCGTTTGAGCGACGCAGATTCTACTAATAATTGAAAGTAGTACATATCTTACGAAGATATCTTACGTACGAACAGCCTTGTGAAAACGCGCCCAGAAAGTCGCGTTTCAAGCAAGCGCTTCGACGTGCCGCATGCGATACGAAATGAAGCGGGCGGTAGCGGCCGCGCGCTTCGCTCACTAATGGCGGCCGAGAGCGAGGGGCGAGGAGGAAACCGCGCGGAGAGGAGGAGTTTGCGCTACCTTTGAAAAATACAGGGACCTTAGCTAGTCCTCAATAGGAGCGCAACCAAGCGACGAAAGCAGTAAAACAACACCAACGGCGACGAAATATTTGATTGATTGATTGATTGATTGACTGATCTACCAATACGGCTGAGTAAGTGAGAGAGAGAGATGAAGCAAGAAAATGAAGAACGAGGAGGTAAAACAGACGAACTTCTCGTTTGCTACCCTACACTGGGAATAAAGAAGGAATAATAGAAAGGAAACAAAAGGGCGAAATGGATCAATACACACACGCAGAAACGATGCACGGGAGGGCTGGAAAGGACCACTGAGTCCGGTGTACTTCAATCACTACTCAAGTACGGGAATAGTACGGGAATGCCCGCGACGGAGTAACAGTGATCCCGCTATTTTTTACTCAGAAAATGGTTTGTGGTCCTAGCCGGTTCAAAGTGTCCGGAGAGAGAGGCGTTCGACGTCACAACCGATTACAGGTACACAACAGTGGATTTCGATACAGGAGCCGTACGTTGGGCATTCGGCCATTCCAATACGGCTGGACACCCTGAATCAACAAGCGTGCTCTGAGGGATCTCGCATTGCTCCGGTATTGGGGTCACCTGGGGTTCTTTAACGTGGCCGAAAAGCGCGGTACGAGGGTGGTTTTGCGTACCGCCCACCACCCGAATGCAGGTGTGGCAGTGTATCGTACCCGCAACTTCGCTCTCAGTAGCAAAATGTCCTTGCAACTCTAATATGGCAGCGGTAGCAACAACAGAAACAACGACGGCCATGCCAACAATAGAAGCAGCAGAGACGACAGCGACAGCAACAACAACAAGAACGACAACAACAGTGACAGCAGCAACGACAACGACGACACCAATGACAGCAGCAACAATGACGACGGCAGCAGCAAGAACGACGACAACAATGACAGCAGCAATAATGACGATGACAGCAGAAACAGTGACTGCAGCAACAAGAATGACGACAACAATGACAGCAGCAATAACGACTGCAGCAACAAGAACGACAAAAGCAATGACAGCAGCAATAACGACTGCAGCAACAAGAACGACAAAAACAATGACAGCAGCAGTAATGATGACGACAGCACCAACAATGACGACAGCAACAAGAACGAGGACAACAAAGACAGCAGCAACAAGAATGACGGCAACAATGACAGCAGTAGCAACAACTACGGCAGCATCAACAACGACTACAACAATGACAGCAGCAACAATGACGACGATAGCAGTAACAATGAGGTCAGCTGCAAGAAAAACGAGTACAACGAACACAGCAGCAACAAGAACGACAACAATGACAGCAGTAGCAACAACGACGGAAGCAGCAACAATGACGACGACAGCAGAACAATGACGACAGCAACAAGAACGACGACAACAATGACAGCAGCAACAATGACGAGGACAAGCAGCAACAAAAACGAGGACAAGCAGTAGCAACGACAGCAGCAGCAAGAACGACGACAACAATGATATCAGCCACAATGACGACAGCAGTAACAAAAACGAGGACAACAATGACAGCTGCTACAATGACGATGGCAGCAGGAACGATAACTGCAATAACAATAAGGACCACAACAATGACAGCAGCAGCAAGAACGACCATGACAACAATAACGACAACGATAACGGCAACGAGAAGAACAAAAACGATTACAACGACAACGAAAGCGGACAACAATGACGACAATAACAGCAATATCAACAAGGATGACGCGAATGATAACAACAGCCACTCACACGCCACACTCCCTCCCTCGCGACGCAGCAGTGTAGTGCGTCGTGGTGTTGATCGCATCGCGGACCGGTACATTTCTCGAAGCTAGCGAACGGCTGCAAAGGAGAACGGAAGCATAGGAGAAGTACAAATGGCGTCGACGCTGATGCCTGGTCGCCGAATCTCGTATATCGAACACGACGGTCCTGATTTCTCGTATTCATCGGAATGAAGGAAAGGCCGTGCCTTGGAGGAACGAACTATAGAAGGCCGACAATAACAAGCTGATGGAGGAAACGCGACACGGGCTCTCGAAACATGACGACGTGTGATGCGGCGATAACCACGTTGACACTGAGTGACAGGAGATTTAACTTATTGTCAGGACGCTGGCGCACACTCGAAAGCGCCCGCACACACAAACACATAAATACACACAAGCTCGCACGCTCGCAAGCACGCACGCAGGCACAACACACGCACAAACACAAGCGCACACAGACAGAGACAAACGTATACACAAAGTAATGTCTGATAAACGATATTACTGCTTCTGTCCCAACTCTATATATACAAGAACAGGGGGCGTGAGCTTCGTTCCTTTTAATAAAACTAATTGTGTCGGAGTAAGAAGCAAACTTAAAGTGACTCGAGGGCCACGCAATGCATAAAGTGGCGCGCGATTCGTTTTCGAGCGCAGCTCTTAGGTGCCGTTCGTGCGGTGAGCGTCGGCGTAACCGAGCGAACGAGCACAGCGAAAGATGAGAGTGAATGCGGAGCGCAGCGGGGGATGAATAAAGTGGCCAGAGCGAAGACAGTGTGAGGAGGAGAGTGCAGCGGAACCATGAGGCGGAAAGCGGAGGAGGAGGGTATGGCCAAAGCGTGAGAAGAAAAAATGTCACAGTTTCGCCCTAAGGGCGAAGCAATGAATGCGATAGCAACACAGCAATGTCATACGAAGTAAGGTGAGCGGCCTTGGTAGCAATATGAATTGTAGTAAACATGAGCTGATTAAGTAAGCAGGTGTGCTGCGGCGTAAGTAGACCGACATGAAGAGAGACTCGATGACCACGAGAAGGCGCGTGTGAAACGGTGGTGTTGATGAGAAGCGCTTACCGTGGGCAGCGCGTGCGAAGGGACACACCTGTAGGCTGCACTGCCGATCTGGGCAGCATTGCATGTGTAGCGTGCGTTGGAAAATGTGGCCGACTATTACCAACTGAATGAACAAGCGTGGTGTGAGCGCGCACAAACAAACATGAATAGATCACACTGAATGACTGCAGCCAACGACTGTCAAAACGCTGGCAGCGCAACGTACCTTCGCCCGCTGCGGTCTATCAACGGAAACTGAGCGGCATAAAGGTCAGAGCCGTGTGGAGATAAGAGACGGTGCGGTCGAACGAACGAAGAGCGCGGTTGCTGAAAGCGTAGAAGTGCGCCCCCCCCCCCCCCCCCCATGCTTCCTCCGGCGCTGGCTTCCCGCTTCCTGGCTTGCGCGTGGGAGAGATAAGAGACTGTGCGGACGAGCGACGAGCGCGGTTGTTGGCAGAGAAGTGCCCCCCCCCCCCCCCCCCCCCTGCTCCCTCCGGCGCTGGCTTTCCGCTTCCTTGCTTGCGCGTGGGAGATTGAGTGCGTTCGCTCTCCGTGACAGCGCGCGTCCCCCCACGCTTCCGCTGGGGCATACGGCGCGCGGCGAAGATTTTATCTATACGGAACCTCACGGCGACGGCGACGGCGACGACGACGGCGACGGCGACGGCGACGGCGACGCCGACGGCAGAAATCCGGTTGAAGTGTCCATATAATTGCTATCGCAATAAAAGCGTAGTGGCGTGCACAACGGGCTTTGCGGCGATGGCTACGAGTTGGCGCCAGGGTAGCGGTCTTCGTCTGTATGGAAACAAAGGCTGCTGTGAATCGCGCCCACGCGTGACCCGCGCGCTGCCTCTCGCAGTCTCCCGATTCGCGAGGCAGTCGCGCCACACTTCGCTCCGTTTGCAACGTGCCGCAGGAGACAGATTGTCGGCGCCAGCCAATATATCTCGGAATGAAAGCACGTATACAGCTTCGATCAAATTTCTCATTACGGAGTATATATCGAAATCGTCGATAGATTTCTTTTCAGTCCCCAATATTTTATAAAACAAAAAAGCTATATTCCCAATTCTTCAATCGGCATGTCGGAAGCTCTGCTAAGGTGACGAATGTCAGATGTTCAAGAATGTTTCAGACAGCGTCCGAAGCCTACAGAATTAAAGCAAAAAATACATTCGCTATGCACGTTGAATATGCTAGACAAGTCTCACCGAAATTCATGAAATCGCTTCATGTTCTAGCACCAAACTGCAAAATGCTGGTTTTGCCCCTTTCCAAACGGTCCAAGTTGACCTAATTCGGTATTCAGCTTTGTGGAATAGCTCTAATTTAGTAGACATGGCGTTTTCATTTTGTAAAGTTTTGAAACCTTTAGCAATAAGGCATATTCATAATGCCTCTCCTGTAACACTGGGTGCGTCCGCCACATTCGCTTGGTCGCAGTCGCTCCTGCGCCTGCTAGTGCCTGCCATTACTGTACTTCTTCCTGTATACTACCCACTGTATACCTGCGTTAGGAGAGGCACGAGTCGGGCGGAGCGGTAATTGTTGCGGGAACTTTCGGGCCTACAAAATGCAGAAGTTACCTTCGACTACCTGCGACCAGTGGTCAGCGGACCTCACTGGGCTGCCACGAATCGACGAGAACACGCTAACAAACTTTCGCACCATGCATTAAAGGTCCGCCCGGACGGCAGATGCAAAAGGGGTAGAGGCGCTTGAGCAGGCCTGCTCTCCTGAAACAGCCGGCTACAGTTCCCTCGGCTACAGTTCCCTCGGCTACAGTTCCATCGTCACCCTCTGCTGCCGGGTGACACGGGTCTCCCCTGCGTCTTCTCTGGACCTAAATAAAGTTAATTCACTCACTCACTCACTCACTCACTCACTCACTCACTCACTCACTCACTCACTCACTCACTCACTCACCCTCTGCTGCGATGACGTAAGAAGTCGGCATTCCAAAACGGTTTGTTCTTGCTCTGATAATGGCCTTTGATCAAAGCTGGGTATATCAGCCGCGGTAGTATACATGCAGGGCTCACTATATACTTCAAACGGAAATTGAAACAGGAAGTGGACACGAAAAATAATAGCAGTGACTTTAGGGCTATTCGGTTTCTGAACCAAATTGGGTGACCGCAGCGGCTGAGGCGGATGAGCTTTGCTGGAATAATGAGAGTAAAGGCAGCTAAGAGTTGTTCAAGTAGCAGGTGACTACCAATATTCACAGCATGCGCGACTAGCCGAGTAACAGAGTTCCTTGCTTGTTTCGGAGACGGCAAGCCTTACGCAATTCCTCTGTCCGGGCTACCCAACTCGGTCCGATGAACTCCTTGTTGTTGATGCTGTGTTTTTCTCACGAGGGGTCTATGACGAATCGTCGTAATAAAACGCTAAGCCAGTTGCTGCTATCAGCGGCTTAGAAGTACGAAATTGAAACTCAGAGTTTTTAAGGTGTTTTAAGTGCCCACGTGCTCGCTCAGGTTTAGGTTCTGCAATAGTGAGGCGGACACGAAGGCACCACAAGCGCCTATTGTCGTATTGTACATTCTTCCAATTTTGAAGAATTAAATTGCGCAGTCAGGGACATGTGTCCGTGTACGCTTCTATATCGCTCTAAAATTAGGCGTTTTTGACGAGCACGTGTGTTCGCGCGCGAGCTACCACGAGCGAAGGAAAACACGTGCTAGCGTGTGCTGCCTGAAGCCACGTCAATCCAAGCCAGTGACGTGATGTGTGTTGCCAAAGGCTATATATAGGCCCCCATCCCTCGATATCGAGAACCAGTCTCAAGAATAACGCTGACGCCAGAACTTTGCTGCCGACGTTAAAATGAAGTGTCGACAAAGCCTACAGCGTGGTTGGCTTGCCGCGAAGCTAACAAATGCATAAGATGTGGTCACCCAGCTAAAGGCGTAGCTATACAGCCACTTCACTGATAACGTCACCTGGGACGTTCTCACCACGGTCACGTGACCCCAAAGTGGTTGAGGCGCAAATAGGTTTTCCCGGTAACGTGATCAAGCGTGCACTAGAGTAGGAGGTGCAGGTGAGAACGCGTCGTCGCCAACCTCGCCGTGGCTGCGTATGGCTGTACGCGCAGACCGCGTGCCAGATCTCGGCGGTAACTTGAGGCGGGTGCAAGAGTTGGGCGAGACGACATGGCTCGTGGCTTCGTGTTGGAGGTCGCGTAAATCTCAAGTTTCCGAGATGCAGTGAAGCGAGTGGTTGCACGAAGCGAGGTGCGAGACTGGGCTTGTTGGTATTCCATTACGACGCGCACAGCGCTGCTGACAGACAAAGACGAAAAAAAGGGGCGGCGAGCACAGCACTTGTCCTCGTCGTTCCTTTTTTCGTCTTTGTCTGTCGGCCGCGCTGTGCACGTCGTAAATGCTGCACGAAGCCTCCCCTCCCAGCTACCGGCGCTCTTCACCACGCCACCGCTGTGACAGCGAGCGTTCGCGGTCATCAAGTGAGACGTGTTCATGTCCACCTATGCGAGCGTGACACTATGTTTGGAAATTTAATTAGTAAGGCGAATGGCTGATGCAATTTATAAACCAATAAATCTACAAGCCTTGCTTCGCGTAGTTGTCGAATAATTTGCTATTGCTATCAGCGGTTTATCTTTAGGGTAAAACTATGAGTTTAGTCACATGCGCTCCAACTGTCAGCTTCAGACGGCACATTGCGGCATGGACATGTGCTTAAACACAGTAGGCAGTAGTGGCACGTAGTCATGTTCTTCTTCCTACGGGGTAGGTGAAGTTGATTCGGAGGACGTGGCCTGAAGACAACGACGCGGTAAAGACGACCACGTGACGATGACAACAGAGACAATCGTCATCGGCCGTGACGGAAAGAACAAACAGACAAAGCAAACCAATTTTCGAGTTCGAGTTTCGAGCTGGAAACACTAAGACTTACCATTATTACCATTAGGACACACTCACTCACGGAAAATACCGAGGCACGGAAACGTGATTGTTTTCCAGATAGTCATCAACTCAGCGCAGTACGCAGCTTCGACAACGTTGCACGGTTTTAGATGCACGCAGAGCATAGCCGCACCAAGTTGTTAGAAAGAAAACGCAGAAAAATTTGCTGTAGGTATACGTACATCAGATACTGATGAGCGTCAACTGAGAAACCTGGGAGAACTTGGTTGAAACTCTGTGCGTTGATAGCGCTGGCGTGGCTGGAGAAACACACTCCTCGAGTGAGGAGGTTCTCGTTCACTGTCAGACACGCGCGTCTGCCGCCCGCATAAGGCGACGTCCAGGCGATGCACCCAGACAGGGGTTTACACAGGATACACGAGGCAGCTCGAGCCTCCGCAGCTGCGTGGCTTTGGATCACGTGTCCCAAGATAAACGTCAACTCAGCCCGCAGCCCTTGTAATAACAAACGGTTGAACAAGGGAACGCGTTCAAGTAAAAAAGGGGCGATTTCACCCTTCGATCTTCCGAAACGGGTAATTGATATAACAAGGCAAAGTACACCAAAGAGGTCACTAGCGATGGAAAGATGTGGAAACGTGAGGTCAGACGCAAATGTGTTTCAGTTCCAAGTAGCTATAGCTACTGGTAGAACTGTTCTTCGTTGAGGAAAAACAGCGCTAAAGTTTATAGACACGTACAGTAGAGGAAACTGAAGAGAGGCAGTTTCGTCCGAGTGGCCAACCTTGTGCAGTGATAGCAAGCTTCTAGCTTCTGCGCTGCGTTCTAGCGCTGCGGTACCACGTGACTTTACGTTGAGGTCGCACACCCGTGGGCCCCGCCATGTGTGATCACGTGGTGACGTGTCCATTGCTTGCCTCAGCCGGACTCCGCTACCTCTATTTACAACGGCAGCTCACGGCACCGGTATGGCGCAGCAAGCCGCTGTTTCGGCGTTAATGGCTGCCGGCTCTGACTGAGCGAAAGGAACGACACTTTGGCGTCTCACGTTTTGTTCGATATTCCTACGGTAGCCACATTAGATGCCCCAAGTAGGCGTTCGATTGTAGCCACCATACTTTCCCTTGCGTTCTTTTTTTTTTTTTTCATTTCGGTGCTCCCACTCCACAAACACAAGAAAAAAAATTGTTGTGGCGCAGCGAATTTGTGGCATGGTGAAAGTTTGAATGTGTTACTACGTCTTCTTTTGCGGAACGTAATGGGCCACGGGACTCTTCAGTTACCGGATACTCTTATATTATTGCGATAGCAATGATATGAACACTCCAGGCACATTCCTGCCGTCGCCGTCGCCGTCATTTTCCGTATAAAGTCTAAGGGTGATAACACCGCCACCGCACACCGCATGCTGTATACACATTTTCGTATTGATTTCTGCATTCTTCCTCTATTATTGTACCCATATGTTTCTGTCGCGACCGCCGCATGGTCCAAGTACTTATCGCGATTTCTGTGATCAGTTTTGTTCTTGCCTGTATCGCCTGTCTTTACATGCGTAAAGTTTACTATCTGTGATTGCGCAACATGTTTATTTGCGTTGTTTGACGCATTATATACAGTTACTTGTGCTTCGATAGGTATTACGTAGATTTATTGGAGACTTATACGTATATTTAAACAACTTGTTGCGAGGTTTTTGTATACATCTAGTGAACTTTGTTTCCAGTGACACTTTTTTGTCCTTTATCAAGCTGTACGTATCTTCGCATTTGTATATTCTATTGTACCTTGGCATTTCTAATCCATATCTCGCAGGACTGCTTTCTATGTGCTATTACCTTGACCCGCCGGAGCGCTAATGTGGCAGGTGTGACGTCACACCACGTGATCCGCTGCGGAAAGGCGTCGCAGCTGCGCTCGGAGCGTCGCCGCTGCGGTACCACGTGACTAGGCGAGGGCTTAACGGCTGCTTCGCTAGACTTGGTAGGTCAGTCTCGCCATGGAGGGCGCGCCGGCTGGGCCGGCTGTGCGTGTGCTTCAGCGCAAGCGACAGACTGAATCCAATCATTCAGTAGATATAGCTAGACGGCAGGCTGCGAAATCTCAAGCAAAGGCAAAGTTGGCTGCTGAAACACCGGAGCAAAGGAAGGCCAGGTTAGCACGTTATAGAGAAGCTTCCTCCGACTCTGCAACGTCCACGACGCAATGGAACACAGCCTTAGACTTGGTCTTCCAGCGAGTACCACTTGATTCCTGAATGTCTGTAGCCAAAGTTGTCACCATTGCTTACTACTTCAGGGACCATAAGACCGTCTTTGTCACCATTCAAGAAACACAGAGACGCGTCATCAGATTTGTAATAAAGCCGAACGTTTATGAAACAATGTGTGCATTGTCTTTGCAAAACCAAGCCAAACAGACCTTTCGATTGTGATAACTAGGTTTACAAGAGTTAAACCTCAGTCAATTTTTTTTAGAGTACAGCTCTTAGGCGCCCGTTCCTACGGCGAGGGTCGGCGTTGGCGCGAGGGGAAAGCGGAGAGGAGGGTGCAGCGGAACCATGAGGCGGAAAGCGGAGGAGGGTATCGCGAAAGCGTGAGAAAAAAAGCGTAGTGCGGTGACGATGGCTACGAGATGGCGCCAAAGTAGCGCGCGTCGTCTGGGAGGTCGGTCGGCGGGGGCTGCTGTGAATCGCGCCCACGACGCGCTGTCTCTCGCGATCTCCAGACTAGCGACTCAGTCGCGCCACACTTCGCTCCGTTTGCAACGTGCCGCAAGAGACAGGTTGTCCGCGCCGGCTAATATATCGCGAAATGAAAACACGTGTAGAGCTGCGCTCAAATTTCGCATTAGGCATTATCGTAATCGTCGGTGAACTTCTTTCATCCACTTTCATTTCCATTTATTTATCCTTTAATTCAATTAAGAACTGCAGGTAATTTTCCCTACGGTGTCCTTGGTGTCATTTTTGGCTTCTTAATTTATTTATTTGTAAAATACCTTACAAGGCCCCTTCATGGGGCATTGAGTAAGAGGGAGGGGGCATAGAACCAATTCCCCACTTAAAAAGTGCGACTTGACTGATATGATTGATATGAATACAAATCGGGGCCCTCAGTTTGCCTTCTCGTTCACTGCACGCACACACACACACACACACACACACACACACACACACACGCATATATATATATATATATATATATATATATATATATATATATATATATATATATATATACGTTATTACGTACACGCACACGAAGTTTAACTTATGCTCACTTCCTTATGATCAGATTTTAACAAAACGAAGGAAGAGTTCCTTTTCGACATAAACACTCAGTTGAAAGTTAGCGCTCGTCCTGTTCTCTCGTTCTTGTCTGTGTCTTCTAGCGCCATGACCACCTCTGAAGGAAGGGTATTCGCATTGATAACGCCGGCTGGTCTGCGTAGGGTGCGAACTGTGGGTTTATCTAGATACATTGGACTCCGAAGGCATGGTAGCGAGAGCGATTTATTTCGTTCGCGCAGTAGATAACCTGCACTGAACCTTTCCATGGTCGTCAGCAATTACGCATAGACATGCGCACGAAGTCAGTACCTCTATGTTCGAGCGCCCAGTACACGTATTGGATGAGCCAGTATACCGGGAAATTGACGCGGCCATTCTTCACATAATTGTCCAGGTCTAGGTCCACGAGTAAGGCACATCGCACACTGGAGTTTGCCGGCATGCCCGGTTGGGAAAAAATTTTCCACAGCGTAGCATTGGTGTGGAACATATAGACGAGAAGCGGGTTCGTGTTCCCTGCACTTGTCACTGCGAGACAGGCCTCGTCGTTATTCGGAGCGGGCGAACGTATGTGACACGGCTCCGGTGGTCCACGCATATTTAGAGCGCTGCCGACTCCAGGCTCGCTGCCCGATTGCGACGCGGCACTCAGACGGATCAGTAGGGGCACTGTGCTGCCAGAATATCCAGGCAGGGCTTCCGCCAGCCAGGGAGCCACGCTGAGCACTGGACAAAACTTCGCCTCGTTTCCAACGTAACGTGGACTCTTTTCAATCAGTCCCACTATTGTCGAGGCCAGTTGCCCGCAGAATGTGTACGTGATTCGATGTGGCGGAGGTTTCACCTGTCGCACTTCCAAAAACACGTAGTCGACAACGTCGACGACGCCATCGACGATGGCGTCCGTGCTGGACACCTGCGTCGGCAGGATAAGGGCGAGCAGTCCAGGAAAACCGTTCAGCTGGAACACGCTGCGGACGGCCAGAAACATGGCGCGCAGCGCCGAAGCGTCGCGCGTCGTTCCACTCTGACAGCCGGGTTCGGCTTCCCGCCAGTGGACGGCCAACCCGTCGAGCAGGTTGGACGTCACGAGCCTAATCGTACCGCTGGCGAAGCGAGACAGAGCGCCGGCATCTCGATCCAGCAGCGTGAGCTGGGGGTTTTCCTCGCGGTATCCGCCGACGGCCAGCAGAATCTTCACGTACGGGGCGCCGGAACTGTTCGCGGTGTGCCTAAGCTTGTTGAGGCCGAACTGCTTCTCGAACGCTGGCGTCCGGCTAGACGGAACGCCGTCTGTTATGCCGAACGACCAGTAGACGACGTTCGGGCAGTGGGTGAAGGGCAAGTTATGCGGCACGAAATCCAAGCTTCCACCTCTGTAGAATCTGGTGGCGTTGAACAGGCAGAAGAGATTGCGACGAGTCGGTGGGGGTAGCGCGTGCGGTCTCTGCGGTGTCACGCGATGGGTGTTGTCATTGAAGTGCGGTTGGTGTCGACAGAGGGCAGGAAGGCCCGCCCATGGGTCCGTCGTCATCGGGTCTGCCGTCATAGGCCATGACGCTGAGGAGAACGACGACGGCACCGGCGACGCCTTCGTCCTGCCGGAATGACTGGCCGCGGTGAGAAGCGTCGTGTGTACGGCTGGGATGCTGCTGATGTTTAGCTGCGGCGTGGCCATGTAGGAGAGGATGAGCATTCCCAGAGGCAGGCCTAGCGTTCCCGTCGCCACGATGCTGAGGGTCCAGAACTGTACGAAATTGGTGCGGCCTCCCGCAATCAGCGCAGCCGACATCGCTGGTCTCCCGCGCACCTCGGGCAACGGCAAAGCCCTCGGAGCTACTGGAGATGACGCCAACACGGTAGGTGTACCGTACTTTGAGGCGCTTTTCCCAGGTTGTTCGGCGCTTTTCGGCAATGACGTCAAATGAGTTCTTGAGTTCTGGGGCCATTGCTGTTTTGTGGTTGGAAAGTTCGGCGCCTCGAACAGAATGAGTTCCTCTCGAGGACCGTCAGCGAAGACGTTTCCTGCAGGTAGCTCCACTATTGAAGAAGGACGTGCAGGGGACACCACGACCTGTCGCTTTGGCGGACGTGTGGTCGTGGTTCGTCCTTCTGGCCTGGTCTCCAATTGACGACGATGCCTCGACTGACGCGCGTGAGAGCCAGTGGTGGCGGGGGTAAGAGTCGCCGGCGTCGCATCGGTGCTCTGGTCCTGAGGTGCATCCTTGAAGGTGCCCAACTTGCTTCTCAGACTTTGCTCGTGAATCGTTTTTGGCAGCCGGATGGACGCTGGAGTTGGTGGGCTCGCAGCTTCCTTGTCGGACTTCTCGGAGTTCCGCAATAGTCTCGCCGAAGCGCCGACTTGCTCGAAGCTTTGTTCCCGACTCATCGCTGTCAAGCTAGCCTTTTCTTCTTCTTCTTCTTCCTCTTCTTTGCCTCGGCACACTTGTGCATAACAGCAATGAGACGAAAGCGTCAACCTTGTCGCAAATGACTGGTGGTCGTTCTAGCTGTGTTTGTTGTATAAGAAATATTCGTCATTTTTAGATGAAACAGCTGTTTTGATTGCAATAGTTTTCCGCCACCAGTATGATTTGTCGACGCTTTATACCATTCTATGTCGGCTTCACAATGGTTCTACCTAGTTTGTGTTAAGAAGGTCGATATATATATATCGTCGAAAACGACAGCTACGAGTACAATTTGTTTCTCTTAAACTAGGGAGACGACGGGTGCAGAGTGGCCCTGAAATTAATGCAGCCAACCTGTTGACTGAACAAACTCTACGATGGTGTGCTTGTTGTCACATACAAAAATTCCAGCAGAAAGCATCTCAAGATGACTGTCTACGTGAATGCGATAGCATTGGAGCAGTCTAGCGACGTATCGCATTTCCACCGCCGAAGTGCGTCATGTTTCAGGCCTGGCTCCTCTCGCGCGCTTTCTTCGGGACATGCGGCGCCACCTAGACGAGCCGCCGTGAGGTCCGCGCCTGGCGTATGTGTGAACATATATTTCGGACGATACTGGGCGCGTTAAGTCGCCGCACACCGAACTCCAAAGCCACGCATTCGAGTTCGCTCGCGCGCGACGCCTTTGAAGCGTAGCTTGAAGGGGCTCTGACCCACTTTCTATCGAAATGGAGAAATACATTCGAAGTGAAAACAGGCCGTTTCAGAAATACGTTGTCGCAAAAAGTACTTCAACGTGTTCAGCAGAAGCGGAGCTATTGGCAATCAAACGCGGCCTCCGCTGGGCTCCCGTTCTTTGTTCAATGCCTTGCACTGCGAGGGCTACGGCCAGGTTGGGCGTGGCCACCGTGGCCACGCCCTGGCGCGTGTTCACCGTGGCGCGCAGTTCACCGTGGCGCGCAGTTCAAATTTCATTTTGGATGTTAACGTAGACGCCACGACTTCCGATTTCGGTGCCTACGACGCGATAAATGTAAGCCTAAGGGCCCATTCACACTTGCGACTAGACGAGGTCGCGGGACCGATTGCGACTGGCGACCAGAAAACTACTCAAAACGAACGATGTTTACACTTACAAATGCGACCGACGAGTCGCTAAACCGAAATGTATCAGGATATGCCGTTCACGTCTGCTTGAAATGTCATCGCCGCGTAAAATAAGCGTCAGCGTATACGGACGTCCTGTTCCTTCGCATCTGATTGGTTCAGCTGTTCTGCGACTGCGGTCGCGCGACTGAAAAATCGAGCAGTGAGCGACTGGCCCGAAATGGTCGCATTTCGAGAAAAGCGACCATTTGGGACTACTTGCGACTGGTCGCTTTGCGACCAACTTGGTCCCGCGACCTCGCCTAGTCGCAAGTGTGAATGGGCCCTAAAGGTCCATCCACCGGCATGCGTCGGCAAGCTTCAGCGCGCGCCGACACGCCAACGCGTCGCTTCGCGTCGGTTGGAGGAAAAGGGCACGCAACCACTGTACACAAGCTCCGACGCGCGCCGACGTTCGCTCCTCGGCTGCGGCGCACTGTTGCTTGACCGTTTTGTCTTCAACCTTCCAAGTGCGGCCTAAAACAGCCTGCTGTAAACTGAGCTTGAAACAATGAGTTAGTGATCTGTATACCCCTTTAGATATAAAAAACGCACGTTTGATTAATGAATGTACGCCTGCCGCAACGGTTTTTTCTCCCTTTGACGCAACAATAGTGCACAAGATATCGACATCAGCGATTGCGTTCGCTTCATCGTCTGCAAGATCGCTTTGCAAACACCTGTGTGGCCATGCCATATCATATCAAAAGCTGCCGCACGATTTAATTTTTTGTAGTTCAGTTCTATTGTAACTGGTTTCAACATGTGAAGTCTGTCTTTCTCGACAGTAATGAAATAACATACTGTCAAATACTACAAACTTGAGAATCGGATTGTTCTAATAGGTGTCTTTCGTTGCCCTTTGGCAAGTCGTACTATTGAAGCACTTATTCAAATGTATGGAGGCAGCTCATTTTCATAGTATGAAAAATATATATAAACAAGTTATTTTCACAATTTATACACTTCAAGTCACCACACACACAAAAAAAAGAAATACCAGTTTGTTTATTGTTTTCAGCTTACACTGATGTTTTGATTGAGAAATACATTCAATTTGTTCTGTGAGGCACGTAATATTTGCTGTGTCATATTATTTTATTCCACAACACTGGACATGGTAGCCAACCATTAGTAAACCTCACAAGAAATTAATAGCACAGTGCACGTGATCAAGCAAATAGCGTTTTATTACACTTAATTGATGCTTAAAAAATTCACACTGTAACAACGTTGCAAAAAGCTATTGAACTGAAATAATATACTAGTACACATTTAAATACAATTTCGTACTACAAGAACAATAATCATAACCAATCAATCAAATGTTTTTATAGGGCCCAGGAACAACAAGAGGACCTTCGTCCTCATACAACATGACTAACTCTGAAATATGTCAATACAGGCACAATTCTTATTATATGTTTTTTTTTTTTTTTTGAGTCGAGCCATATATAGGACATGTAGTCTTTAATGGAACAAGGCCAGGCAGAGAACGCGGAATGTTACCTGGTATACTGTTGCAGCCCGAAAAATTGCGCAGCTTTGGGAAAGTATAATGCCATGAACCACCTTATACAGGAAGGAAAGGGTCTGATTTACTAAGTCTTGAATGAGTGAGTCGCAACTTCATTAATCGAAGGGGTGAGGTTTAAGGGAGTCTAGAGGTGTGAGTTGAGGTACATTTGAGAGTGCTGGACTATGGTCGCCAGAATGGCAAAAGAGGTGCTTGAAGACAGATATTAATTTATTCTGGACGCGTTCAGTGAGGTCAGAATTGTAATTGCGCTTTGCACCCTAATCTACAGAGGCATACTCTAGTAGTGGAAGGCACACAGCAGAATACGATTTCAGAAACAGAACAGGTGAGTGGAAATCATGCAATATACGACATGCAATTCCAAGAGCGTGAAGGGCGCGTTGTGCATATTTAACGTGTGAGCAGAAGCTTAGTGTTTTGTCGAAGTACACACCAAGATTTTTTATTTCCTCGACCCTGGGCAGTGGAGCATCCCGAAGGGTGTATGAAAATTGTACAAGGTGTGTTTTGCACGTGTAACTTATTACCATAGTTTTGGAAGCATTTAAGAGAGCCACTATTGTTTCTGCACCAGTTTGAGAGTGAGAAAATGTCTTTTTGGAGGTCAATGCAGTCGTGAACATTGTTGACCGTCTTAAATGGATTTAAGCCATCTGCATACCCGGACCACCACTTTTCAAGCATCATTTTTTATTCGAGCATCAAGGGACTGGAACGGCCTTCCACACGCCATCGCAGCCATCACAAGCCCATCTGCCTTTACCGAAGCTGTTATCACATATCTCAAAACGAACGCCTGTATTTAATGTTTATTATTTTTTTTAACCACCCCTTATGTAATACCCCTCCAATGGGGTCTTTAAGGTATTAAAGTGAAGTGAAGTGAAGTGAAGTCATGCTGTTCATCTATTAAACTGTTTTAACACTAATAGAAAACAGGGAATGCTATACCGATTCAAACATTTTTGACTCAATGCAGAAGATAGATATAGGCTGGTAGTTAGTAACTGCACTCCTAGCACCCGATTTGTGCACGGGCAATATCCATGCTACCTTCCAAGTGCTAGAAAATATCCTAGACTTTAGGGAACGGAATACCATCAGCACCACAAGAAAAGGAAGGTTTGAGGCGCTTCATACACTTGAAAATAACGGACTTCATTGACCGATAGCGTATACACTGTACCAGGGTGAGAAGGAAGGTTACTTGAAGCATCCTTTACAACATATAGAGAACGGAAATGTTCTGCAAAGGCATCAGCAGTGTTCAAGACATCACCATTTTCATCAAGAAGACACCTCTTCGGCGCAATCTTTAGAAGAATGACAGCGCACGAAGCTCCAGAAATATTTTGAATTACGTGTCATGCTGGC